>NC_064602.1:51372068-51672068 GCF_943734735.2 Anopheles gambiae
TAACAAACAACGGCCTCACATACGCTCTAACACAACGTTTGGTTTTATGATTAGCAAATCTGATGTTAATTATTTCTCAAAGTGCGTGCTTCCTCACGAGTACACGTATTTTTTTTTTACCCAAATGGTGTTGCTCAACAAACACATAATTATATGTTTCAATAGTCCATGCGTATATTAGCACAATAAAATCTTATATCTAATTAAACCAAACTAATACTAATACTAATCCTATGCTAACATAAAACAAAAGAAAAAAATAAGGCACTGGTCACATTATAAGGCAAAAAGGGAGGTACATGATGCATAAAATAAACTCATCCATTCTATTCCATTTGGTGAGTGTTTTGCTCAGCAATCTCATTCACCAGATGTTTCATGATGTGTGCGTTGAAGGACGTGCGTGAGTTACTGAGCACTTGCCTGTCACGGGTTAGCATGATACAACATTAATGTTTCGTCTATATGCTTGGCTATCGTAGGATGTTGCGCAGTGACTGTTTCTTACAGTTAGATGAAGGAAAACGAATACCTTAGAAAATGAAAAAGAATGTAAAACAAACAAAATAACGTTTAAAAAAAACATAAGAGATACAGTAAAAAGTAAATGAGCATGTGGTTACTTACCGATAGTGTGTTGTGGCATGTGTACTGAAAAACGATTCTCTATCATTTCGCTTGTAATTCCAACATGTAGCACGAACTCATGCGGTAGGGAACATGCAAAAAAAAGAAACATTTAAGTTTACAAATTTTGTTACCGTCTTGTACTGGTGATGTGAAATAACTTACCGCAGGGGAAACCCCACGATAAGAGACGTTTCCTTTCTTATCGTGAACACTGTCGGATGGTTGGCGTTGTAGATTCCTTTTCCCGCTGCCACTTAAATCCGGATCGACGCGTAGGTCGGCGAGCTCGTGCGGCAGGAGGCATGCAAAT
This sequence comes from Anopheles gambiae, assembly GCF_943734735.2. Taxonomy (NCBI): domain Eukaryota; kingdom Metazoa; phylum Arthropoda; class Insecta; order Diptera; family Culicidae; genus Anopheles; species Anopheles gambiae. Next base: position 51,373,009 of record NC_064602.1, read on the forward strand.
AGTAAGAAAAATAAAAAAAAATATTAATAAACTGCCTACATTGTCTCTTGCAAACCGATCGCTATGATGTATCAATACTTACCGCAGGGGAAACCCCCTCGACTAGTGAGGTGTGCTACTGATTGGGGAAATCGGTCGGATGGTATGCGGTGTACTAGATCTATCCCTTATCCCGCTTGCCACTTAAAACCGGATCGACGCGTAGGTCGGCGAGCTCGTGCGGCAGGAGGCATGCAAATAGAAAGTGTTAGGAAACGAAGGAAATTGGGTTATCATCTCGTGCAAGCCGATCGCTATGATCTAGAATTACTTACCGCAGGGGAAAACCCCCGATAAAAAAATCGATGTTTTCAACTGCGCTGCCTTAAAATCTTAGAAAGGGATTTGTTTTAAAATTTAATTTCTTTTTTTTTACAAGGAGGGGAAATGTAGAATACACCTTAGCAAGGTGTCATCAAAACCTCCTCCTTGGGTCCGTTTCGCAGCTAAGCTGCTCTGGACCAAATGAGAATCTGCTTTGAGTGTACCTGCTTAAAAAAAAAGAAAACTAATTATTAAAAATGTTCGATTTGGTTCCCCAAGGCATCTATCAAGGCGACAAACACATCATCATTGCATTTCCGGAAGATATGCTCAGCAAAATATTTGTCCATGTTGCTTTTAATATTAGTGCTTTGTTTTCTCAAAAATGCCTTCAACCATCTCCAAACATTCTCAATCCGTTGTGTGTTGATATTGTTATCATCTGGATTGAGGAAATTTCTGGAGTGGTTGACACATTCGTGGGGATATCCAAGCTCCTCCAGCCCATTATAACCTTTCCAGAGATCGGTCATAATTTTCGTTCCGGGTTCAACATGCCGAACCACCAGATCGCTCAAAACGGCAAGCGAGCGTTTCGGGACACGCTCCAGGAAAATGGACTTATTTTCCCGGCATATCCCACCCACAAGCCACTGAGGACCGGATCTACCGACCCGGCCGACGTTGTACTTTCGACGAGTGATGACAGTTTCGTCGATTTCCACCGTCATGCCAGGGCCCCCTATCTTCTCTCGTGTACGATCGAATGTTTCCCAAAGAAAACTTCGGATCGTATCGTACCACGAGAGAACCGTGTTGTGGGAGAGGCCAGTCTCCAACGCACAACGAGTTGAGTTGGCCCCATTGGCCCACTCGTAACAACAACGCACAAGGCTCCTAAGCGAAGCCTTGTGGTTGGCAAATATGGACCTGGCCCGGATGCTGCTGGTCCCGCCGCATTTGTAGTCGGGACATACATACCTGTAGCCGTCGATGCTTTTGTAGGGAGTTAGCTTCATTTCCTTTGGACATCTCGGGCACAATTGAACCGGCTGCAGAAGAGCCCGCTTTTGCATCCACTCGATCGCTTGTTCACGGTCCTGAAAAATATCAGAAAGCATATCAGTATTGTAAGCCATTTTCAATTGCCTCTTTGCGCTTTGCAAAATATGCACAAGTGGCGCCAAATATTGTGTATGTGTGCGGTATATCGATGGGGATACAAACCAGGGTTAAGATATGGGTGAACAACGGTAGCACTGCTTAAATTTGCAAATGTAGGAGCTGGTTTAAAATATAATATTTATTGCGGATACACATTGAAAGGGATTCATAATTAATGCAGAACATAAATGTATTTACTCAAATATACTTTCGTTATATTTTTATTTATGAGTTTTCAAATATTTTCGTTTCATGAACACTGTCCGTCCCACAGTTACCTTTGCAATTACCGTTATTTTTAAAAATTCACATACGCACGCAGGCAATCAATGATATCGTAGTGTACGTGGTTAGCTCTCATACTGAAAAGGTAAACAAACCATTTCAGTTTGTTTACCACTAGCAAAAAGGTGTTTTGTGGGATTTGTGCTTTATTTTATTACAATAATCGTTTGGTTTTTTTACTATCTCTCGGTATTTTATTACTTGAATCTACTATGACAGTGTGCCCCGTGTGGAATTGAAACGCGTCGACAGGTGTTTGACCTTCTTCCATTTCGTTTTCCTTGCGTTATCGGAAGAATTAGATTATTACCTTCCGTGTGCCATTAATATAACATTGGTATCGTTAAGCTTGCTGAAAATTGAACTACTAGCAGACCAATTCGCAGCCAGACAACGGTCATGTTGGGCCCCTCGGAATCCTCGCTCCAAAACCCGATGAAGCAGCTGATGATTATTGATGGTAATAATGCATTTTAATTATTGTGTGCGGCTAGGGCTGATGACCGCAGCTTTACCACACAGTATTACTTCTCAGTTTGAATTTCTCAATTTCTATTTCGAGTGATTGCATCACCCGGTTACATAGAAGCAGCTGGTGCTGTATCGAAAGCAGATACCACGAGCAGATGCCGATGGACGAGGTGCTGCCACCATCGGCCATTAAGAACCTGGGGAAATTCAATTTTATTTTCGGCAATCCGTTCGCACCTACATTGGATGTGATAATTTCAGGGCGGTCACGTTGCCTCTCATTGTCGGATGACAAATCCCACGGACGTGCTTCAGCTTGGCACGAACCGGGTTTGGGATTATATTGGCGACAACTTTGTGTACTATTTGCTGCGGAACAAATGGAACGGCAAGCTGCCCCCGACAATCACCCGGTCATCTTCTGTCTCGCAGAGGAAATCACGCAATTCAAAGTAAGTCAAAGTAAGCGCTTTAACGGATGTGGGATTGATCGATGGACGCTATAAGAAGCACCTAATTTTTAACATTTTCCGACGTTCTCTTTTTTTCCACAGTTTCCACAGTCCAACAATCAACAGTTTGGAAAAAGTAGTACAAGCACACGTAGAAAGGAGCAGCACACGTGATTGCCGGTTCGGAGCTTCAGAGTGCGGAATCAATGGGACGGTAGTGATTCCGGTGGGCTCAGTTCCGCCAGCGACGGATTTGCCGCCAGTATTAGCGCTAGGAGATGGATAGTTTAACGAACCCAATGGAGGAAACCCAGTACCACGGTTTTAACACTTCTGCGCTCCGAAACAATGTAATAAATTGGATAAACCTTCGTACTTTATGCGTTCAGGTACAATTTCCTACACATTGCGGGGTGCATTTTGCGTTTATCTTAAGGATCGCACTATAACTATAACTTTCGTTTACTTTTCATTTTTCCACCATGTCAAAATTCAACATTTGATATTTGTAATCCTACAGAATTTCTTATCTATTTCTGTACTATGTTGTATCAATGCCTCATCTTTTTATTGCTTGTAGTTGTCCAAGTCGTGACAAGATATTGGATTTCGTGAAGCGCCTCATCAGCATCGAGCGAGTAATAGCATAACGAATGGCTACTATGACATCGTTCACGAATAGATGAGAAATTCTATGGGATTACAAATATCAAATGTTGAATTTTGACATGGTGGAAAATGAATTAAACTATTAACTAGTCCCTCAAAAAATACTGGGGTCGTGGACTTTTCGCGGCGTAATTTGCTAAAAGGAAGATCTAGACTGTAGTTCTGTAAGCTGGAGCAACGTCAGCTGTTAGTGCGTAATATTTTATTAATGCTTTACATGATGCATTCTACGATATATTAGAACCGCCGCTTACAATTCCTAAATTCAAGGCTGAATGAACCGTCGTTGCAATTGGCCTAGAATTTGTTTATGTACGTACCATGATTTGGAAAGCAATAGGATATGTTAAAATACTATGAATTTCTTCACTTTCCAACGTTTTCTACAGGTGTCCAGCTTACCCTTCATAGTGTCCATCTTTCCTATATCAGGTGTCTGTCTTACCCGAACATTTGAAAACTGCACAAAAAAAAACATGTTTTTCATTCATGAAAAAACGCAAAAATCGATGGAAACTTAAAAGTTTCAACACGTTTTCTGATAAAACATGAGTGGAAGATAGGGTAAATGTACCTATAGTGGTGGTAGTACCAATAGTGGTGGTATTGCACTAACATGCGGTTCATACGGCAAATTACAAGTAATTAAGTTATTAACGTTAGTGTGAAATGTTCTTTAGCCTTTTACAAAGGGTTTAAAAGTTAAATGGGCCATTCCGTCACTTAGTGACCAAAAAATCCATTATTTTGTGAAATGTGTCAACATTTTTCAAAATCCTTAGGATTTCATAACGAAACTCATTTTTCTGTTAACGTTCTAAATGACCACAAAACCACGCAATTACTAGTTTTTCAACATAACTGTTATGAAATGTTATTGTTTTACTGAAATTATTTGCCTTTTGACCATATTTTTGCATTTTTAAGTGTTTTTTACCATAGTGCCATTATAGGTACACAAAACAAGCATGTTCCTATAGTGGTTATAGTTATAAAATCAATAAAAACAGGTCGTTTTAGATTTTTTCGAGGACATTTTTGACATGTCGTACTGTTTTCACTAAAATAAGCAACATAAATGAGTTTTATGTAGGTAATTTACCAAAAACAGGCCAAAATTCGCTTATATGGCTGAATGAAAAATTGACTTCAAATCAAGCACACTCTTCCGGGTGTAGGTTGACGACAGGTGTGATGCAGTACTTTAGTCAATAGTTTCATTGATCAAATTTATACATTTGTTTACGATCAAATTACGCAAGAAACCTATATTATGGCAGTAATCCGTGCTATTCATACGAAAACAGCTTCGAAACTAAGTTTCATTGATATTATACACCGTTTTTGATGCATCTTTGTTTACCACCACTATAGGAACACAATACGACGACTATAGGAACCATACCTCCATTATAGGTACAACGAAGCAGTCACAAAAATATGTATTTTTTCGTAAATTTGATGTATTTTATGATAAAAATGGTTGTGATTGCGTAGATAAAACATATTTCAATTGCTATGTGTTAAAATATTCAGAAATTGTCCTTTCTGACACTTTAAATCCATTAAAACACATCGGTACCACTACAAATTGCACCACTATTGGTACATTTACCCTAATATGTGCACATTTTCATGATCGTTGCACTTATATATCCCTAGATTTTTACCATTTCCCTTTAACGTGTCCGTCTTTACCTACCTTCCCCTACAAGAAAAGCTATAGCTGGATTTCGGAAACCTGGAACTATTCAAGAGGTGAAAAGTAAAATTGTATTTATTGAAGCAAAAACGATATGCGACTTGTCGCTATAAAAGTACACGAAAGGAGAAGTTCAATGAATTAAGATTAACGGCATGACTGCCAACCAAAAAGAGAGAAATGCGTTCCCAATGAACAAAGTACAAATGTCAAAGTGACATCCGAATAAGCAATATTTAAGCAGAGGTTGCTCACTTCAACAAAAAGTTCTTGGGTATCATACATTTTATCGAAAAATTTACTCCCAGTCGAGCAGAAAAGAGGTAAAGTTGAGAGCACTAGCGAGTTCTGATACTTTTTATTGGACGCATGACGAAGATTTTGAGTTCGAGGAGATAAAAAGAATAGCTTTGCACTCGATACTTTGTTCTGTTGGCAAATTGTTTCACACTTTATCTCAAGACCGCGGGACCCCTTCCCGAATCTGTCTTAGCCAATGTCAAGACTGCGGTATGATGCTTGAAAACGTTGATGATATCTGAATTCATCGGATGCAATGCTGAATCTGCGGCACATTTCTCGAACACACTGTTCCGCGCCGAGGACATGCGATCGAATATTTACACGTATAACCTTTGTATCAGTGTACTGAAAACACCCAATTATTTTTTTCGTTGTTGTCGCTGCTGCCATTGTCCATGGCGGACGCAGGATTGCTGGCGGTTGCAGCAGCGGCGTGGGCGGTTTGTGGGTTAGCGCTTACATCGGTCGCGGTCGAGAGTACACTCGATTTCCCGTCGAAAAAAATACACGGTACGTTTGGGTTGTCAGCCTTCTGTTTTTCACACTTGCGAGCTAGAGAACCGTGCCGGAAATGAAACCAGCAGATCCAACCACGTTTATTTCTGGCCGGCGTTCCATCCCGTCGGTTGCAAGAACGAGAACGTGTATTAGTAAAACGGTTCCGTCTGTGGGGGTTACCTGTTAGTGCTTCATCCAAGCGTTGCGTTGCGGGCTTCGATACGTTGTTCCAGCGAATTTATCGTAGCTCCATCTCCTCGATGTTGAACGTTGAAATCTGCTCGCGGGGTGCCTCCAGAATCTTGTCAGCAACTTTTGCCTGGTCGTCCAGTGTTGCGGTTGGCATGGCAGCGATGATGGCACGAGCAGCGGCGTATCTAACGGTAGGCGGACTAGGCGGTAGCCTGGGGCCCCGCCGATTTAGGGGCCCGGTAGATTGCTAGTCTGTAGTATTCAGTATGTATAAAAGTAGAGAGAGCGACAGAGTACTAGTGACAAAGGTGATTCGTTCGCCCTTCCCTCCCTCTCTCCCGCTCACCATTTAACATTACAGGGGGCCTCAACTCGTCTTACCGCCCAGGGCCCCCGATATACATTATCCGCCACTGGGCACGAGCTGTGTTGGGCAGGGATCGCAACCATAAGTTGGTCGGGATGTTGTCGGTACAACCTGCTCCTCCTAAGCGGCGTATCTCGGACAGCAAGACGCTGGGTTTCTGGTCTCCAAGGGACATGCCGGACAGCAAACTGCTCTGTCGCTGTGTTTCCGATGGTTCGAAATGAGCGATAACAGCTTCCTTTAGTGTTTCGTACTTGTTGCTGTTATTTTCGTTTTGGCACGGCTTGATGACTGAATGCACGTATTTTGCTCGTGAACCAAGAGCGACGATCACTGTGTTGAACTTAAACTTGTCCAGTTTAATACCGTTTGTAGGGATTATAAGGTATAGGAGGAAGAGAGAGAGATAGAGAGAGAGAGAGAGAGAGAGAGAGAGAGAGAGAGAGAGAGAGAGAGAGAGAGAGAGAGAGAGAAAGAGATAAATGGATAGTTGTATCAACAGTGAGAGAAGGACAAGGAAAAGAAGTGAAGAAAAATAAATCGTCAGTTGAGTTAGAACTGTCAGATGGAACACACATACACTGAGTGCGTGGCGTAATAATGAGATCCGAAAAGCGTATTTCCTCCTCCGGTCACTACACCGTTGACGTGAAAAGAGGCTTCGAGGCATATGAACCAGGTTTCAATATCCTCTTGGTCGAAGTCTGGGAAATTTATTTTGGCAATCACTGTAGCTTCACATGCCTCACTTTTTACAATCAGCGCACCATTTTGTTCAACTTCGTTGTTGGTCGTTGTTGTGTCCGCACAAATGAAACGTAGATGGTTGTACGGCACAAACAGAATATGTGATTTATTCTACTCTTTGGTATGGTAATAAATTTAACACGTATATAAATAACAACGCATACACACACACGCAATACGGGGAGAGGACGACTGGTCCTTCTCGCGCCGCGATCCTCACTGAGGACGTCACAGGAGGCCCTGCTGTCAACAGTGAGCCCTCAGGATGAGGCAGCGGTCTGTCCACAACATCTCCCCGTTTTAATTAAGCTAGTACGGCTTAAGCCGACGCAGCGGTTTTAATGTAATTAAAACCGGCGTGGCCAGCGTACGGCTCAAGTGGCGCTGTGTAAAACGGGGGAGAGTGCTGACCGGCCTCCGTGTAACGCTCGAACGGGATGAGCGTTGCGGGCTGCAACAGGGGGCAGCCGATGTGCTGCGCTCGCTCGTTCCGTTGCAGCCGCTGTGGTGTTGTTGTTGATGGTGCAACAGTAGCGGATAATCCTGCCGCTGTCGATGGCTGTTGCACCTGACGCCGATGATGATGAGGCAGCTCTCCCGGATGCTGCTGCCGATGGGGCGTCACTGTGCGGCTGAGCAGGGGGCGGCCGTGGTGCCGCGCGCGCTTGGACCGCTCAGCCGGAACCGCTGCACAGGGGCGACCGTGATGTCGCTGCCGGTGAACCGCTGTGCAGGGCGCGCAGGATGATGGTGATGATGATGATGAGGGTACACAGGGGGCGACCGTGATGCCGCGCACGACGACTGTGACCCGGGACACATACGATGTTGCTGCACAGGGGCGACAGTGGTGCCGCCGTCGAGATGCACCTGTGCAGCTGGAGCGCCGGCGATGAAGATGGACAGGGGGCAGCCGATATGCCTCAGCACTGTGCCTGCTCACCGGGCTCGCCGTTGACAGCAGGGCTTCGCGCAAGCCCGAGCGTGCCCATCCTGCGCGATGGCGGTTGCGCGATGGTGGAACCGCGATGGTGGTCTCGGTGCTGCGTCGGTTCGTTGTAGGATCCCCCCCTACGCGAGGAGGATCCCATCCTCGTCGCCACTGTTGTGTCCGCACAAATGAAACGTAGATGGTTGTACGGCACAAACAGAATATGTGATTTATTCTACTCTTTGGTATGGTAATAAATTTAACACGTATATAAATAACAACGCATACATACACACGCAATACGGGGAGAGGACGACTGTCCTTCTCGCGCCGCGATCCTCACTGAGGACGTCACAGGATGACAGCCCTGCTGTCAACAGTGAGCCCTCAGGATGAGGCAGCGGTCTGTCCACAACAGTCGTCATTTTGTTTCGCACGCGGTCGACACTTTATGGTCAATGTTCGATTATTGAACTTAAAAACGCGGCCAGCGAAATGCACATGAAATGCGGTCGATGTGAAATTATCACTCGTGAGTTCTACGTTACGTTTCGGACGAACGTATTTTGATATTTGTTTAGTCGGGGTCACCAGTTATGGGGTTATTCTAGCTGATTTCACTACTTTCGGGTGTACGTAATGATTTGACTTGTTGCTCGCTTGGTGGTCACTCGTAGAATAATTTTATTTCTAACTGTTGTGGACAGACCGCTGCCTCATCCTGAGGGCTCGCCGTTGACAGAAGGCCTGTCATCCGATAACGTCCTCAGTGAGGATCACGGCGCGAAAAGGACCAGCCGTCCTCTCTCCGCATTACGTGCGTGTGTTGTGTTTATTATTTATTACCCGTGTTTATTGTACCTATACCAAAGATAGGAATAAAACACATATTCTGTTTGTGCCGTACACCACCGTCTATGACTCATTTGTGCGGACAAAACAGTGGCGACGAGGATGGAATCCTCCTCGCCTAGGGGTGTTCCTACAAAGGACCTACGCAGCACGGAGGCCACCATCGCGCAACCGCCATCGCGCAGGATGGGCACGCTTGGTCTTGCGCGAAGCCCCGAAGAGATCCTCACTCCGCTGCAGCATTATACCGGACAAGGCAAGGGGACATTTCGCTTTGGACCGTCGTCACACGGCATCACTCCCGCCCGCTGCAGCGTCATCGGACACACACTGATGCAGCATCGGCGTCGCGGCACCACAGCCATCATTGCGGAGCCCGATAAGGCACAGTGTTGAGGCATTTCGGCTGCCCCTGTACACCTTTCATCGCCGGCGCTCCAGCTGCACAGGTGCATCTCGACGGCGACACCACTGTGGCCCCTGTGAAACGGTTAGAAATATTTATTACAAATAAAATGCTAAATTTTATGCTCCCCAACTTACTTACTTACTTTGCGGTCTTGGCCTGTCTCAGGAGTGTCCGAAACCGCTCACGGTCTCACGCCTTCGTCTGCCAGTCCGTTATCCCGGCCTTAATGGCGGACGCCTCCACGCCATCTTGCCACCTCAATTTGGGCCTACCACGCCTCCTCTGTCCTTGTGGACGGCCTAAAAAAACATTACGGGGTGGGTCGTCCGTTTCCATGCGTACCACATGGCCAGCCCACTCGAACGCGGCTAAGAGGGCTTCGTCAGATTTGGACAGTGTCCATGTCTCAGAGGCGTATGTGAGTACTGGTACTATATAGATACTATATAGTCCCAGCTTCGTCCGTCGCGACAGGTTCTTTGAGGTGAACTGCTTTTTTAGGCTGTAGAATGACCGGTTGGCACCCAGCATCCTTGCGCGCAACTCAACTTCCATACTGTTGCCGTTGCTGACCTTTGACCCAAGATAGGTGAATTCTGGGACGACTTCAAAAGTGCGTTCACCTATCTGTGCATCACGCCTACGTAGATTCGGATTATTTATTGGAAGGTCCGCTGATGTTGCCACCATCAGTTTGGTCTTTACCTCGTTTATCTGCAATCCGAGGTTCTCTGCCGCCTGCTCGATCCCTTGGTAGGCTTCTGCTACATAGGAGAGCCGCAGACCAATGATGTCTATATCATCAGCGTATGCCAGGATCTGGGTTGACTTATAGAAGATGCTTCCCGTAGTCTCCACCCTCGAGTCGCGGATGGCCCTCTCTAGCGCCAAGTTGAATAGGAGACAGGCAAGTCCGTCCCCCTGGCGCAGACCCTTGGTGGTAGCAAAAGGTCCTGAGAGTTTTCCATCCACCCTCACCTGGCATGTGACATTGGTCATAGTCATTCTAACTAGCCTTATTAGTTTGGCCGGGATTCCAAATGAGCTCATGGCGTCGTACAGTTTTACCCTGGCTATGCTATCGTATGCGGCTTTGAAGTCTATGAAGAGATGGTATGTGTCGTTTCTGTATTCAGCCATCTTCTCCAAGATCTGCCGCATGGTGAAGATCTGATCAGTGGTAGATTTTCCGTTTCGGAATCCTCTTTGATAGTTTCCTACCATCTCTTCGACGCGCGGGACTAGCCGATCCTGGAGGATCAGGGAGAATATTTTATAGGCGGCATTCAACACCGTAATACCCCTGTAGTTGTTGCAGTCCAACCTGTCTCCCTTCTTGTATACGGGGTAGATGATGCCGAGATTCCAATTTTTACGTCCGTAAGGTGATATATGCGAGAATTGACAATACACACACGAACATAAATACAGTTATAAACTTAACGGATGCTTTATTGCTAACTTGTGTACGCCGCGCTGCCCCGATGCGAAGTGTCTTCTGCTCTTCGCGCAGCAGCCGAACGATCCACCCCGACCGATCGCTCTCAGGCACTCACGGCTCGTCAACTGCAGTAAGAGCGGCTTACTGCAGAGAGAGCACGCGAGCAGCTGGCTGCATTCTTTCACCTAACACCAATCACAAGGCATCGATTCGCTATCCCACACCTCAGTAACTATTTGATGGATTTCGTTTTCTAGTCGTGCACCTCCATTCTTGACCAGTTCAGCTGCAATTTCGTCGGTTCCGGGTGCCTTGTTATTTTTCAGCCGACGGATAGCCTTTCGTGTTTCTTCTATGCTAGGTGGCAGTAGCATGACACTATCTGCTAGTGGCGCTTCTAGCTGTTCGTTTAACTGGTCGTTGAGTAATTCATCAAAGTACTGAGCCCACCGCGAGAGGACCTCTGGCTGGTTACTAACCAGAACTATATCCTTGTTGCGACAACAGGTTACCTTAGGTACAACATTGTTTCGGTGACCTGCTATCGCTTGGTAAAACTTTCATGTCGGTCCGTACGCCTCTCTGGTTTGCTCGAGTTCCCGCATGTTTTGCTCTTCCAAAGCATGCTTCTTGGAGCGGTGAACTCGTTTCTCTTCGCGTCTGAGCCGTGAATATTCCTCTGCGCATGCCCGCGTTCTATGCCGTTGCTGCATTGCTCGGTATGCAGTATTCTTACGTTCGGTCACTTGTCTGCATTCATTGTCGAACCAGCCAGATTTGGTGTTGGCACGACGTGGTGGGAGTATATTTCTTGCACAATTTATTATTTTTGTTTTTAGAGCGTTCCACCTTTCGCTCGTAGTTTCATAACTGTTTTCTGGTAGTAGAGACTCGTCTAAAGCGGCTTTGAATTCCTGTTGGACAGTAATGTCCCTTGGAGAGTCCGTGTTGAGCCGAGGCTGCGTGTTTTCTCCGCACCCATTGGCGCGGGGGCGGGCAATTCTACAACGTATCACTAAGCCAACCAAGTAGTGATCGGAATCGATATTGGCTCTAGTGATGGGTAACCGGAATCGCACCCACGGCTCGGAATCGCTTCCGAGCATTGCTACTCCGGCTTCGATTCCAAAAAATTCAAACCGTCGATTCCACCCGGAGCCGTCGGAGCTGTCCGGAGCCGTTGGAGCCGTCCGGAGACGTCCGGAGCCGCTAGCCGGCAGCTGGAGCCGTCGGAGCCGTCGGAGCCGTCTGGAGCCGTTGGAGTTGTTGGAGCTGTCCGGAATCGTTGGAGCCGTTGGAGCCGTCCGGAGCCGTCGGAGCCGTTGGAGCCGTCGGAGCCACTAGTCGGCAGCTGGAGTCGGTCGGAGCCGTCGTAGCAGTTGGAGCCGACGGAGCCGGTTGGAGCCGTCGGGAGCAGACGGAACCGACGGAGTCGTCCGGAGCCGGTTGGAGCCGTCGTAGTCATTGGAGCCGACGGAACCGGTTGGAGACGTTGGGGCCGTCGGTGCCGTCGAAGCCGACGGAGCCAGTTCGAGCCGTCGGAGTCGTTGTAATAGTCGGAAGTATTCTGAAGCGCTTTAATTTCCCGATATCAGCGATGATTTCATTTTAAAAAACAGCTTACGAGAAAAAAAAAGAATTTTCTTCATTTATTGCTCTGAATTTAAACAATAAAGTCAAAAACAATTGTTTGCTCCGTTTATATATGTAGGGAAAAACTATGAATCAAACTATTATTGATCTTTATTTTTCATAAAAGATGGTCGGATGATTGATAGTTATATTCTTTGTCTTGTACATATGCCATCATGTTATTCGGTAAAAAACAAGTGCGGCCTAAACCATACATGTTAGTCGATGTAAACAACCGTGCAAAACTGCCATAATAACACTCGCCTGCCTCGTTGTTTCGTATGTTATCAAACCCACCTCCCATCATAGTTCTATTGCTCCTTGGCCTCCTAATTTGATTCATTTTTTTCCTATATATATATATGGAGCAAACAATTATTTTTGGCTTTATTAAAAAAAAAAACACAAAAAAACGTGTTGGATTTTGGGTTGATATTAATATTTCAAATATGAATTCAAATAGGAAAACACGCAGGAATGGTGCACAAGGTGCACTCTTCTCATTCTCATCAAATTTACACAAGTTAATATCACAGTCCAGTACTTTAGTGAATATTATTCACAAAACGTTAAATCAATAAATAAAGAAGACTCATTTTTTACTCGTAAGCTGTTTTTTTAAATAAAATTATCACTAATATCGGGAAATTAAAGCGCTTCAGAATGCTTCCGACTATAACAACTACTCCGACGGCTCCAACTGGCTCCAACTGGCTCCGTCGGTTTCGACGGCCCCAACGGCTCCAACCGGCTCCATCGGCTCCAACCGGCTCCAACCGGCTCCAACCGGCTCCAACCGGCTCCGTCGGCTCTAGCTGCTACCACGGCTCCGACCGGCTCCAGCTGCCGACTAACGGCTCCGACGGCTCCGACGGCTCCGACGGCTCCGACGGCTCCAACGGCTCCAACGGCTCCAACGGCTCCGACGGCTCCGGACGGCTCCGGCTGCCGACTAGCGGCTCCGGACGGCTCCAGACGGCTCCAGACGGCTCCGAGGTCGGAGTTTTGCAACTACCTTCCGGAACCGCTTCCAATTTTGGCGGAGTCATTCGGAAGCGATTCCGGATTTTTGTTGAATTTACCCATCACTAATTGGCTCCTCGATAAGTTCTGACGTTTAACAGACTCGACTGTCGTCGGCGGCTTATTAACACGTGGTCGATCTGGTTGAAGGATTCGCCATCCGGGTGCGCCCACGTCATTTTGTGGATGTCTCTCCGCGCAAATTTGGTACTTCCTACAACCAGATTGTTCGCTGCGGCGAACTGGACCAATCTACTACCATTATCGTTACTGTGCTCATGCACACTGTGACAGCCAGTGTATTGGCAGTACATTGGCTCCCTACCGACTTTTGCGTTGAAGTCCCCAAGGATAATTGTGAGGTTATGCCTGGGGCACGCATCTATAGTTCTAGCGAGGCGGCCGTAAAAAAGGTCCTTCTCCTCTTCCTCTTTATCTTCGGTAGGGGCATGAACGTTTATGAGGCTTATATTAAAAAATTTGCCTCGCATGCGCAGGGTGCATAGCCTATGCTCCCCAACACCAGAACTTTTATTTCAATTAACTCCACTTCCGATCTAGCCAAGCACCGACACCAGAATCCCCTTCATCTTTTTACCGCCATCGCCCGTTAGCTCCTTCGATCGTCAACCTTGTCCTCTCTCCATTCTCACGATGATCTTTCTCTCCTCTCCTATTTCACGGTTCGTGTTCTTTAGCGGCCTGTACGGATACGGCCGCCGTTATCAGCTGTCATCGACGGTCTATATCGTAGCGGCCTAGGTCGCTACATGTCATTACACTTTTTTTAACGAAGCTTTAGCAAGAAAATTCCGACGTGTATTGTTTTTTCATGCATATCGATATTGTTATCATCGAACTTTGCCTTTTTTATCGCATCCGGCAAACCTTCCTCGTGCTTTCAATAGACGTACGTGCTGGTGTACCTCGCTAAATAAGTATATCGATTTAATTTGATAATGCTTCGATTTCGTGTAATCGCTTTCTCTCTTATTTGATAGGATATATTGTCTGTTCTGACTGCTCGTTATTAATTGAATGCTGCTAATCGTGAGTCGAACACTTGCTGGGGGAGCTATTTGCATTTTGGTTCTATGCCTCATCATTCAATTGCGCCGCTCAATCTACAGCTCAACCACACCAGCTCAACCTCTATCATAAAATTCGTCTTTTTTATGTCGGATGCATGGACGTTATTACAACGGCGAAGACGATTCACTTTGCATCGACATAACGTATAAAAACTTTATTCCCCAATTATATACTACTAATCCACGGGCCCGTGTTCAATCCTATCTGCCCTAGCTCAGCCGCACGAATGTCCCTACTCTCTCTCTTCGCTCCCTTATCCCCCCCCCTTCTGCTTCTCTGGTCAGCGACCCGGGAACTCACGCACACATCATACGACAGCCGTCGACTGCTGTCGGTGAGTGGCACACCCAGGTGGACAGAAAGGCTAGGTCTGATCGGACCACAACAGTCTTCATCGGTGCCGTCATGTGTGAAGATGAAAAACAACTCCTAACATTGTTGGTGTTACATTTGGCGTTGTGCCGACCTCCCTGGACCCGTGTTTCTATTGTTCCTCTCGCTGCTGTTCCATGTATGTATAGTGTAACGTATACAATTTTGCTGATGTGTGCGAGTGTGTAGGCTAAAAGTGTCGCGTAAAAGTTATGAGGTGCTAGTTCTTCTTTTTATTTTTTTTAAATAATCCTTTTTCCTAATTTACAACCTATTCCATAGATTTGAAAAGTGCCACAGATTAAGCTTAAACGACTGGAAAATTAAATATCCATAGAAAAAAATTAAAGCTCCACAGCTTCATTGGTTTGATTAATAGATGGCGTATTACAACTCATCATAATATTGCTATCCTTTTCTTGCAATGTGTTTCGACAAGTTTCATCTTATCATGACCTATATAGCCTTCTAACTTTCTGAGCAAAATTCTATATGAATGGTCGTGTGGTCAGATATGTGGGTATCAACACCAACGATCATTACTCAATCCTCACTTGCTTCAGTGCTGGTGGTTTACATTGGAGTTTAGTATTTAAACAATCGTATCGCCGTTCTAGTTCTAGCGATGCATAACTTCAATGCGAAACCATACAACAGTACAGAGGAAATGAGAAAGCTCTCCTCCAAGCGATGAAGCTCAACTAGTTGGGGTATCCCACCAACAGAGAGCGCCATCAGTTTTTTCGCTATTTTTAGAATGCATGAGTCGTTTGCCGTCTGCTAAACGAAGTCTTTCTATATTCCGTTTAGGTAGAGAACTTGAGTCGTTTAGAAGCCGTTTAGTGGTCGTTTAGTGAATTTGTGGCACTTGGGTTATATAAAAACCGTATAATTGCCACAGTTCTTCGCGATTTCATAATTCGATTTGCTTAATGCATTTTATACTTGTGTTTATATATATCTATTCACAATTAAATCTTTCATATCCTATTTACCTATCCTAATCCTAATCCTACTACTAATCCTATTTACCTAACTATCTATATCCTATATATATGATAAATCCTATCTATCTGGCTATCTATATCCCATACTTCCGTTATTCCCTATCTCTAAATCTGTGCCTAATCTATTGACGTATTGGTATCAACCTTATTCAATTTATTTTTTTTAATCATACAACTTTTTTAGCCTATTGTTGTGAATTTTTTTCCAACTTTTTTCCATTTCTTATCACGCAAGTTTGATTGCTGGGTATCTCCACTACCTCATATGGCCCTCTCCAAATGCCTTGCAGTTTTTGCCGTACACCTGTTTGGTTATTCCTCACCAAAACCATTTCTCCCCACATGGGCTGCCATTCATTTGCACTTTGGTCATACTTTGCTTTTCTCTTTTTTTTTGAATTAATTAAATTTTCTCTAGCAATAGCGTGTATTTCCCTTAGTTTTGTTCTGAACTCTTCACAAAAATCCGTATATGACTTTTTACGATCTGTTTTATGGAATATTGATGTTGGCAATCTAGCTTTCTTACCGAATACCAATTCGTAAGGAGTAAACCCTGTAGAGGAGTTTACACTAGTATTGTACTTCATCGCAAAATATGGCAATACTCTGTCCCACGTCTAATAATTTTTTCCCACAAATTGTCTCAGATAAATTTTTAACTCTCTGTTTGCTCTCTCTACTACGTTCGCTTGTGGATGGTATGCCGAAGTATTATTTTTTTAATTTTCAATAACCTACAAGTGTCTTTCATGACTTGGCTCATGAAGTTTGTGCCCTGATCTGTTACTAGTTCGGATGGGGTACCTACAAGACAGATTACCCCTTCAACAAACGCTTTTGCAACCGTTGTTGCCTCTTGGTTTTCTAAGGGAATAACTATAAGATATCTTGTAAGATCATCTTGAATGACAAGCCCATACTTGTTTCCCCCCCTCTGATTCTGGTAGGACAACGATATCCATATATAGTTTTTCAAATGCGTATTTTGAGGTAGTGGTAATTTGCATAGGGATTTTGTTAAATTTTCCAATCTTATTGAATTGACATGACTTGCAACATCTGACATACCCTTCAATGTCACTATCCATTCCTCTCCAAAAGAACAACGCCTTGATCCTTTTCTTCATTCTTCTTACTCCTACATGTCCTCCTAATGGGGCATCATGAAATTCTTGAAGCACGGTATTGACTTCGCTTTTTTCGATTTCAATCCTGTCCAGATCTGAGCTGAAATTTTTAAATTTGGTTTTAACTGTTTGTTTAATCTTATCTAGCTGTTCTTTTCTCTGCATTTCCTTGCCATTTAGATCCCCATCCCAATGAATTTTTAACAAATTTCTCCAGTGATCTTCTTGTTCGTCTTTCACAACATCTTCTGGTACATTATTCTCTTTTTTGTTATTTTGTGACTCTAATTATTGTTTACTTTGTTGGCATGTAATTACGGCTGTTGCGTCCAGCAACAAAGCTCTTTCTTTCGCGAATTTAAAGTTGAAACATCAGTTTTCTTAATTCACTTAATTTCATTAAACTGTATTAAAAATTCACTGAACTTTCTTCTCTTGGCGCGATGGTAGAAAGAGGTCGATTTTCGTCTTCGTGCCCGTTTTAAAACTTCACGCAAACCCGATTGCGGTCATTTCACTTAATTTGCGCAGGTTCATCCGTTGCACGCGAAGCTCCTTCGGGATGAACCATTCCTACTCTCTCTATTTCGCCCGTGTTTGTTTCGCCTGTGCTACCTGTCCCTCTCTCTCACTTCACCACAACGCAGCTGTCAAACTAGAACCGCTGTTGGTAAACAACAACGGCTACTGTCTAGTTTGCTTGTTTTTCTTGTATTTCGTTCCGATTAAGTTCTGGTAGCCTTGATAAAAAATCAGCGACTACATTTTCCTTTCCCTTTTTATTTTTTAATTTAATTTTTATTTTTCTTCAGTAGCTCGTGTAATGGTTTCCTGATTTCAGACACGTTAGGGATAAATTTACCATAAAAGTTAATTGTTCCCAAAAACGATCGTAATTCTTTTATACTTTTTGGTGTTGGCATATCTAATATAACTTTCACATTTCCTTGTGTTGGCTTAATTCCTTGTTCATTTATAGTATAGCCCAAATAATTAATTTCTGTATGAAGAAGTTTGCATTTTAATGGTTCAATTTTAAGATTGTATTGCATTAGTGCTTTAAGAACTTTAATCAAATTAAAATTATGCTCCTCTACCGTTTCGCCAAACACCACAATATCATCTAGATAGACAAACGCTTTGACAGGCTGAATTGAGTATAGGACTGTGTTCATTAGTTTTTGGAATTTTGATGGGCTATTTTTGAGACCCATTGGCATTCGTAAAAATTCATAGTGTCCCTTAGACGTTGAAAATGCAGTCTTTGCAGCGTCTTTGCGTGCTATAGGAATTTGAAAAAAAACCTGATTTCAAATCAACTGTTGAAAACAATTTACTGTTTCCAATATTGTCCATAATATCATCTATCCTCGGAATAAGGTATATAAATGGTTTTGTAATTAAATTTAACGCACGAAAGTCAACAACAATACGATATTTTCGTGTCCCTTCTCTATCAGATTTCTTTGGTATGCACATCACGGGTGCATTCCATGGGCTTTTGCTTGGGGTTATAATTTTTTGTTTCAGCATTTCCTCTATATGCTCTTCCATGATATTATTTAATAATGCAGGGAATCTGTACTGCCTTTTATAAATGGGGAAGTTAGAGCTTGTTTCAATTTCATGCGTTGTCGCTAGGGTATATGTAAGTTTATCTCCCGGCAAGTAAAATATATCCTTATACTCAATGAGATTTTTTTTTATATCCGTTGCCATTGAACTATCCAAATGATCGATATTGATTTGTTTCATTGATTACCCAAATCGTTCTAAGCCCACCAATGGAGTGCTTTTGCTTGTTTCAATTAAATCACAATCTGTAAGTTGCTTCTCAACATTTGGGAGAAGTTCGAAATTACAATAGAACGTCGATTATCCAGGGGCGGGTTAACCGGCGGGCGGCTTAACCGTGCGCATAAATGTGACAGCTGTTCGAACGTACGGCGAACATTTGCAGCGATACTCAAATGGGCAACCAGTTTTTTGTGCAGCTCTGTAGTGTCTAGTAGTATTTTCGAAATTTAGTTTTGTACATAAATAGTTGTTAAACCTAGTTATTGTTAGTTAAAAAAAAGTTATTGTTAAAAATAATATTCTACTAACGATTAATCGATTGATTCAAGGTGAGTTAATCATAAAAATAGTGGATTTTATAATTTTGATATGAATTTGAAATTTCTTGGACCATTATCCGTGCAAATCGATTAACCGTCAACCGTCCGGTCCCGAGCTGCCCGGATAATCGACGTTCTATTGTATTATTATCTTCGATAACAGTATTTGTATTCTGTTGCCTTTTTTCTGTTTCCTCTATATTTTCACCTGATGGTTTCTTCAAATTTATTGTTCGAAAGTTTTCCCCAACATTACCAGTATATTTTATTAAAAATTCTGCCCCAATTATTCCAGGAACACCAAGTGTTCTTAGAACATAAAATTTTGTTCGATACAACGATTTATAAATTATTATTATATTATTACGATTATAAAAATTGAACCCACAGTGTCGGATAATGTTCCGTTAAAACTTGAAAACGTTACTTTATCCTGATAATCTATTGTAGAACACCTAAGCTCTTTTGCTAATTCTCAACTCAATGCATTCGAACATGCTCCCGAATCAATTAGATAATTAATCTTTTTTTCTTTTCATTCTCTGATAAAATTTGAACCATCAGTTTACCTTCCTTAGTGAATGCTATATCTAGTGATTCATAATTGCGTATGCATTCACTATTTGTTATCGGATCCCTTTCGATTGTTTGTGCTTCTTCTGCCCTAAGGTAGAACAAATCAGTTTTAACGATGGGAACACTAGAATTTTTATTTAGACCGACTAGTGTTCCGTGGTGTATTTTTTTTTATTTGTACTGTTATGTGATTGGGGTTGATTATATGTATTTCTAAAATGGTTGTATTGAGAAGAAGGCCCTTGTGGATGATTGTTTTGTTTTATGTCGGATGCATGGACGTAATTACAACGACGAAGACGATTCACTTTGCATCGACATAACATATAAAACCTTTATTCCCTAATTATACAATACTAATCCACGGGCCCGTGTTCAATCCTATCTGCCCTAGCCCAGCCGCACGAATGTGTCTACTCTCTCTCTTCGCTCCCTTATCCCCCCCTTCTGCTTCTCTGGTCAGCGACCCGAGAACTCACGCACATCCTTTCACGCACACATCATACGACAGCCGTCGACTGCTGTCGGTGAGTGGCACACCCAGGTGGACAGAAAGGCTAAGTCTGATCGGACCACAACATCTCCCACTTTTAATTAGAGCTGATACTCGTCGAACCTACGCGCAATTCTTCTAGGCATAGAAGAGCGGCGTGGCGAATGTACCAGCTCAATTTTACTGCTCCTGGGGCTACATTGACATTTGCTCCCTAGCTACTGCTTTAGATCGATTCGAAGGGGCAGAATTAGAATATAAAAAATCCAAATTTTTACGGGCTTGTTTTTTTATGTATACGTGATGGGCTCGGTACCAAAGCTGAATGTAGTGAGTATATGGTTGTAGCTGTACCAGATTGACAAGTGCTCGGGATGTCTGCACTGTCGCTGCCGAGAGGTTTCCAGTACACAGATTTCCTCGCTAAAGCCTTCATTTGTACGGTGCCGGGGTGTCCTTGCTGCATTTGGGCCCAATCACGTAATTGAAGCTTTTGCGGCATGACCCGCTCCCCGAGTAAAATGCATTTGTCCTCCGAAGGAAACGATTTCTTCTGCTGGCAAGAGTGTGCTGAGCTTGACTCAAGAGATGCATTTGGTGGCCATCCTTCTTTACTTAGCTTGCGCACCTTTGGCTCCGATGAATTGACTTGCTGTGCATCTACAAAAGTAATAGGAAACGGATTAGTGGCTTGAATGGCTAAAACCTTTAAATTATCTTCCGAACGATTGTTGCTCAATGTGGGCTGGGTTGAGATTTGACTGCAAAAACTGTCCATCGCCTATCTATCGCCTAAACTATCGCCTGTAGCTTTTCTCACTCGAACTTTTGGTTGACTCAAGGGCGGTTTCCCGATGCGATGCCACTGTTGCCGATCGATGATCGTTATGTCGGATCCTGTATCCAACTGAAGTTTGGCCGACACGCGCCCAATAGTAAGGTCAACATATTTACGCTTCCCTACAGCTCTGCATTCGTTAATGGCTACGACGCTCACTTGTGACCTTCTACGAAAACCGCGCCGTCCCCCTCGCTGATGAGGCTTTTGACAGTGTCCCTCGCGGTGTCCGATGCGATTGCAATTGCGGCATTTATGCGTTTTATATGTGCAATCGCGTGACCAATGATACGCTCCACACAACCAGTATGGATTAGATGGTTAATTTTCTGATGAAGATACTTTATGCTGTGCATTCTGATCATGCTGAATGTGACGTGTTGATGAGTTATGGCTTGTTCTTCGAATTGCTAACACTTGCTCTTCACTGCCCGACGCTATCATGTTGCTATCATTCTTTAAGCTGGCGATACGCTGACACTCAGCTGCCAATTGCTCAAGTGTAAGATCACTCCGTCGCTCAATTTCTGCTAACAGCCTCGTTCGCATGTCTGCGTCAGCCTCGTTCTTTAAACCACATGCAAATATAAGGAATTTAAATTGGTTTTCGCTCATACCTGCCAACTCGAAATTCTCGCATGCTCGGTTTACTTTGCAGGCGTAAGCTATAACGTCCTCTCCCCCTGATTTTGCGATCTGTAAATATTTGTACCGCTTGCTCAATACTGATTCTGCGTGGCCAAAAAGAAGCTTAAGCTTCTGCACTGTACTATTGAACGATAAATCTCGCGGTAAACTGGGCAGAATGAAACTTATAAAACGCTGATGCTCTGCTGTTCCCAATTTACGCACAAGTAATCGGGTTTTGGCCATTTCATCGAGCCGGGAGGCATCATTTGCGAATAAGTCTTCGTAACGTGAAAACCATGCCGCGAACGTTACGCCAGACTCAGCCTCGAACCTGAACTCACTGATGCTATTCGCTAAGACATCCATAATATGTTCTGGATTATGTGTTGCGGGAGGTGGCTGCTGCTGCTGCTGCTGTTGCTGTGGTGTTGGATGAGAATGCTGGTGCAGTAGTTGAGCCATAATTTGCTGCTGCTGTTTCATTTGCTGCTGCATCAGACTTAGCATTTGCAACATGATCGTCCCTTCGGCTGATGATGCTGATGCAGCTGGGGCCAATGATGGCGGGTTGGCAGCATTTTGCGATGGCGGGTTCGCGGATTGTGTGGCTGGCTGGTAGTTAAACACGGAAGCCGTGTTGAACAGTTCCGATAAACGTCGTTGCTCCTCCGTTGGTGGGTCTCCTCCGGGGCTGCTCATCTTGCGCTTTTTCCTTGACGGTGGAATTTTTTCACACAGATCGACGCGCGAAAGACTTTACGACGCGGATTAATGGTAGCGAGCACGAAGAACGCAACGCGATGGCGGAATTTTGGGTCCGATTTTTCACACACACAAGTAATAAATTAAAAATTGAATAAATAACACTTTAAAAACCTCGTCGCCACTTTTATGTCGGATGCATGGACGTAATTACAACGACGAAGACGATTCACTATGCATCGACATAACATATAAAACCTTTATTCCCTAATTATACAATACTAATCCACGGGCCCGTTTTCAATCCTATCTGCCCTACCCCAGCCGCACGAATGTGTCTACTCTCTCTCTTCGCTCCCTTATCCCCCCCTTCTGCTTCTCTGGTCAGCGACCCGGGAACTCACGCACATCCTTTCACGCACACATCATACGACAGCCGTCGACTGCTGTCGGTGAGTGGCACACCCAGGTGGACAGAAAGGCTAAGTCTGATCGGACCACAACATTTTGTGTTGGAGTATATTGTGAATAATTGTTTTGTGTTGGAATATGTTGTGCACCATAGCTTCTATACGGCGTTGGAAATCTTTTTGGCCGTGAAAAATTGTTGGTGTTGTTAGTAATGTTAGGATTGTATGTAGTGCTGTTATGTTGTGGTAGCCCAAAATGATTCGGGTCTGAAAAGAGAGGGCTATTAATATAATTATCGCAGCGTGTTCTACTATTATTCCGAAAATCTACATACTGCTGGTTTCCAATAATACCGCTTTTTTGGACATGTGGGCTGGATGAGCTTCCGTTATCAACACTATTGTGAATTGAATTGGTGAAAAGAGCATTGTTTATTGTGTCGTTTGTTTTGGAAATCATTGTACGATTTAATCGTTCTTCTATTTTTCGAATGTGTTCTATTTGAACTACGTCTTCCTGGAGAGATTCTAACAGTTCATTAAAATGTAAATGTTTGTTTGTTCTCGCGAGTGTTTGCAATTCCGGCTTCCTTTTAACCGGCCAAAAATCGTATTTTTAAATTTTTCATCGAATCTTCTGTGAATCGAATCTTTATGAATCTTCTGTTATTTATGTCATTATTGATGATTTGCTCTTTTAGTGTTAACATCCTTTCTTTGTATTCGGAGAAAGGTTCATTGACCCCTTCATGAAGCGTCTCAACTTCTTGAAAAATGGCTTCGATGTCAAATTTTTCTCCAAATTGTCT
Source organism: Anopheles gambiae (assembly GCF_943734735.2). Taxonomy (NCBI): domain Eukaryota; kingdom Metazoa; phylum Arthropoda; class Insecta; order Diptera; family Culicidae; genus Anopheles; species Anopheles gambiae. Next base: position 51,396,626 of record NC_064602.1, read on the forward strand.
AATGAATTTCATCTTCACCTTTTCGCACGTATCGTCCAAAATACGATTAAAAAACCAGCTGCTTTTCCTTTTAACTTAAACATAACTGTACGAATCAAATCCTCTTCAGCATCTCCCTCCGGAATCTGATTTGCAAAATATTCAATCTGATGCAAAAAACCATCCAGATCTCTTGCATCTCCGTTAAATTAAGGAATGCAAAGCATTGCCTGTTTAATGGAAAACTCGTAAGCCATGCTATTATGCGATCCGAGTATTGCTCTATGAAGTTCCGAGCTTTGATTAAGAAGCTCTGCTTTAAGTATTTGAAGGCGTTCTATGAAGCTAAAATTTTTAGTTAAACACGCTTCACTAATTGTTGTTGAATTTAAATGGTTTGCAGTCTGGGTGATACGAATATTTGTTATATTTTCGGTGTTAATTTGAAAAGTTCTGTTCCTAAGAGCCAGAACATTGTTGTTCATTACCTTATATGTTATATGTACGAAAAAATATGTGACTGTGATTAAATAAAAAAATTCACTAAATAAAGGTTTTTTAGTTTTTTTTTCGGACACTATAAATTTTTCAAAATATTTTAATAACTATACACTTTACTATTAGGCCACTCCAATCGCGCGCGGCACCACGGCCGCCCCCTGCTCAGCCGCACATTGACGTCCCAACGGCAGCAGCATCCGGAGTAGGCATGGGCAAAACGATTCTTTTCACCGAACGAACTAGTTCGCTCACTAAAAAGAACCGAACGCGAACGACGATTCTTTCGTTCTTTGTTTCATGAGGTTTTTATTCACAAAGAACGCTCGTTATCTTTTTCATTTACCCACCATAGACGCATACTGTAGCCAAAGAAGTACTCATTCTGCGGTGGAAATCAATCATTTAAAAACATTAAACACTCGGCTGTCTGGTCAACACAATCCATCGCAAAACCGACCAAAAACTAGCATGTAAAAAACTAATACGAGCAAAAATGTCTCCTGCATATAGTTACGTAGACCGAATAGCTGAGTCCACGTAATAAGAAGCCAACACGTGGACACGCGCACCGAGCAACGACCGCATCACCGGAACACGCGCGCATAGCAACATGACGCGCATAGCAACGGGAACCGGCACGTGGACACGCGCATACCGGATATGCAGAGTCAGCAGCTATAGGGTAGAATCGAAGGCTAGGTGCATTGTAGAATTTAAGAAATAAGTCAGTTGTAATTTGGATCAGCTCAGTGTAAGAAGCGCTTGCACTTAAGCAATAAAGTTTTTTTTATGAAACGTGAAGCCTTGCACTTATAATTGGCGCAGCCGTCCGGAGTGATTTAAGTGAGTGTAATTGTGTCAAAAGTGGAAAAGTAAGAGACTGGAAAAACTCTAACTAAAGTGATCCCGCAAGTGATAAAAGTTATCCAACGCATCCGGAGCAACACAGGAAGACAACATCGATCGAAGCTGTATTCCGCCGAGGAGTTGAGGATCCCCCACGCAGTTACCCACCTGGAAGGAAAACCAGCATCGTTAAATCACGAACCCGCGACACGACAGCAAGAAAAAAATCGTAAGTAATTCTTTTATTTTCATAAAAAGTGCAACAGTGTTTCAGTGGAAATCAGTGCTTGAAAAACCAGTTTTACTCGCGTCCTTAGGAAATACTACCAGATAGGTTTCTTAGGTAGAAAGTGACTTACTACCAGATAGGAGTAGCTTTTTCTCATCGTGGGAGTACTACCAGATAGGGCCCGTGATACAAAGAAAAGAAAGAGATCAACCCAGTGTCGTACACAACGAAAAATTCGAACATGAAAGCAACTGAAAGGTTCGATTCTCACAGAGATCTTTCAACCTCCGATAATCTTGAAACAGAAGGAGACAAAATGGAAGAGATCGCAACACAATTGGTCGAGATGATGCGAGCCATCACTTCTCTCCAGAACCAATACACAGCGCTAAGCGCAAGTACCTCATCAAGTAATGCAAGTAATAATAGGGCATTTGACGATTATTTTCGCATTCCTGACCCTATAAAATCATTGCCAACTTTTGCGGGCAATCGGAAACAACTAGCATCATGGTTATCAACCGCCGATAACACACTAGCTTTGTTTAAAGACCTAGTACCTGCAGCAGTGTACCAAATGTACGTTACTGCAGTAACAAACAAAATTTGTGGGAAAGCAAAAGACATCCTATGTCTTTCAGGAAGTCCACAAAATTTCGACGAAATTAAAGAAATTTTAATTTCTTCGCTAGGTGACCGACAAGAATTGTCCACCTATAAATGCCAAATGTGGCAAAATAAAATGACCGATGGGATGAGTATTCACAAATATTACCACCAAACTAAAGAAATTGTGCAAAATATTAAAACCCTTGCAAAACAAAACGAACAATACCGCACAAATTGGGTTGCAATCAATGCATTCATTGATGAAGACGCACTTGCTGCATTCATCGCTGGACTTAGAGGAAATTACTTTGGGCACGCCCAAGCCGCTCGACCTAAAGACATTGAGGATGCGTATGCATTCCTTTGTAAGTTCAAAGCGACAGAACAAAATGCAGGCAGCCTTACCAAAAATGTTCAAACCCCATCCAATAATCCACCTTTTAAGAATAAATTCAACCAAAATGAAAGTACCAGTTATAATAAACCAACTAAAGCCATTTCAGAAAAGAAATTTTCAATCAAAAACTCAGATAAACCTGAACCAATGGATGTAGATGCTTCAATGCGCAGTAAATACGCACAAAATAAAAAGCAATTCCACAACAACGAGGTTGAAACGGAACAAGAGTCCAATGACAGTGACAGTGATGATGAAACTGATCATTTTAACGAAGTAAATTTTCGCCTAGCAGGAAGTCTGAAAAACAATACTTAAATTCCAAAAAGAAATACAACTATCTCCCATATTTACGCACTAAACAAGGTCTCAATCTATTGATCGATTCCGGCGCAAATAAGAATCTTATCCAACCAGGTGTTTTAAAAACAAAAAAGAAAATCAAACAGATCGAAATCACTAACATAGTGGGAAAACAAATTATAGATACCTGCGGAAAAACAAACCTTTTATACAAGGAAATTCCCTCACAAAAATATTACGAATTAAAATTCCACAATTTTTTCGATGGATTGATTGGCTCACAATTTTTTGCAGAAAATGAAGCTATTCTCAATTACCGAAAACAAACACTTTAAATTTCAAAAGTAATTATGCCATTTGAAAAATATTTCCCTAACGAGAAAAACTATAACCATGTAGTAACTCTCCCAACCAATACGGACGGAGAATGGATTGTTTACGAACCGACTAAACTTTGTAAAAAAATTACAGTTCAGCCAGGCGTATACTCAGCCAAAAATAAAAAAACTACAATTTTACTACAGACAAATAGACCAAAACCCCCTAATATACAACATAAAGCGTTAGAAATTACAGTAAATAATTTCGAAACTGTTACTCCTTTACCCATGAAACCCGAATCAAAAATTACAAGCGAAATGCTGAGCGAGATAATTCGTACATCTCATCTTTCAACTTTGGAAAAAGACCATCTTTTTAGAACAATTATTAAAAATCAGAACGTTCTATTAAAAGCAGGAGAAAAACTTTCAGCTATACCAGATGTTAAACACAAAATAACTACCACTAATGATGCACCAGTTTTTACAAAATCATATCGATATCCACACGCATTTAAAAATGACGTAGAGGAACAGATTAATGAACTACTACGAAATGGTATCATAACCCATTCGACAAGCCCCTATTCCTCGCCAATATGGGTAGTCCCCAAAAAGGTTGATGCCTCGGGAAAGAGAAAAATAAGAGTAGTAATCGACTACCGCAAGTTGAATGAAAAGACCATTGACGAAAAATTCCCCATCCCACAAATTGAAGAAATACTAGACAGTTTGGGTAAATCAGTTTATTTTACAACACTTGACCTCAAATCAGGATTCCACCAAATTGAGATGGATTCTAACGATAAAGGGAAGACAGCGTTTTCTACAGCACAAGGCCACTTTGAGTTCAATCGAATGCCTTTTGGGTTGAAAAACGCCGCAGCTGCTTTTCAACGCGCTATGAACAGTGTGCTAACATGACTGATAGGAAATATTTGTTTCGTGTACCTCGATGACATTATAATCATCGGTAAAAACTTGGAAAACCACATAGAAAATCTAAACACAGTTTTAGAAAGGCTTTCAAAATTTAACCTCAAAATTCAACTAGATAAGTGCGAATTCCTTAGAAAAGAAACAGAATTTCTAGGACATGTTTTTACTCAGGAAGGTATAAAACCGAATCCAGATAAAATCATCAAAATCCTAGAATGGAAACTGCCATCAACACAGAAAGAAATCAAACAATTCTTAGGTTTATCAGGCTACTATCGCAGATTCATCAAAGACTATTCAAAATTAACAAAACCTCTTTCAAAATGCCTAAAAAAGGATACTAAGATAAACACTCAAGATGAAGAGTATAAAACATCTTTCAATAGTCTAAAACAAATTATCGCTTCGGATCAGATATTAGCATAACCTGATTTCGAAAGACCGTTCATTCTAACAACCGATGCAAGCATCTACGCTCTTGGCGCAGTTTTATCGCAAATCCAAGAAGGAAAGGAGCGACCAATTGCATTCGGAAGCAGAACATTAAACGAAGCCGAATCCAGATACTCCACTACAGAAAAAGAAGCCTTAGCGATTATTTGGTCTGTCCAAAAGTATAAATCTTATTTGTATGGTCATAAATTCACACTCGTTACTGACCATAAACCTCTTACATTCATCAACACATCCACTAAAAACTCAAAAATTCTTCGCTGACGCCTAGAACTCGAGAATTTCGATTTCGACATCCAATACAAAGAAGGAAAGGCCAACGTAGTAGCAGACGCGCTAAGCAGGAAAACGGAAATTCTTACAAATACCAATATTAACCAAGATTCTTCCATTTCAGACACTCCTAAGAACAATGTTTCCAATACAATTGACGTCAACTTCGAAGAATCATCATCTATTTCAGAATCCCTTCAGCATAATAACCCCTCACCGAACAATACTAACTCTGATTCACAAACCATGCATTCAGCTGATACATCCGACGATTATTTTATCCATTTCTCCGAGAGACCAATCAATTACTACAGAAATCAGATAATTTTCCGAAAATCCCATATAACAACTGACATTACGGAAACCCCTTTTAAGAACTATAAAAGAGCAATTATTTGCAGAAATGATTTTGACGAATTAACAATACTAGATTCTCTAAAAAATTTCCACAATAACAAACAAACCGCGATTATGGCACCGGATGAATCAACTATTTCACTCATTCAATCCGTTTATCGACAATACTTCAACCAACATGGACATTTTGTTCTTACACACTTACAAGTAGAAGACGTTAGTAACGAACAACGCCAAGACATCATCATAGCTAAAGAACACGAACGCGCCCATAGAGGTATTCACGAAGTTCATAATCAACTAACAAGATGCTATTTCTTTCCACACATGATGACAAAAATTAAAAAACTAATTAATCTTTGCAAGATCTGTAACGTACACAAGTATGAACGCAAACCGTATAACATCAAAATCACACCCCGACCTATTGAAACAACCCCTTTCAGTCGCGTTCACATCGACATCTTTGGAATCGACAAACACAACTACTTAACGTTCGTATGTGCTTTTTCAAAATTTTTACAAACCATAGAAATTCCGTCCAGGAACTTGACAGACATAAGAAAAGCTCTTGCTCATTTTATTACAACGTTTGGCGCACCGAGAAAAATTATTTGCGATCACGAAACCACATTTAGAAGTCTTCAACTTCAATCATTTTTAGCCAATTTAGGAACAGAATTAGAATTTTCTTCATCCTCCGAAACCAATGGACAGGTAGAGCGAACACACAGTACAATTATAGAATTGTTCAACACCAATAAACACAAGTTCAGAGATTTAAGCTCTCCAGAGATCATAAAAGTAGTGACAGCACTATACAACGAAACAGTTCACTCCTCAACAGGATTCACGCCCAACGAAATCATTTTTAACAGAACTAGCAATCGGAATCCAGAACAAATAATTCAAACCACTAGAAACATTTACGAAAAAGTATCCCAAAAGCTCCACAATGCAAGTAGAAACATGCAGAAATATAACGATGAAAAAGAAACACCACCGGAAATAGAGACAGGTAAACAGATATTTGTAAAGAAAGGCGTTAGGAAAAAATTAGACCCACGATTCAACAAAAAAACTTGTCTTAATGCGAATGATAAAACAGTTACAATGGCAAGAAATATCAAGAGGAACAAAAACAAGTTAAGGAGAACCAAGTCCCAGTAATACGTTCTTTCCGTTTTCTTTATCTTTCCCAGGCTTGGAGATCGAAAATGCAATACTTTCCGATAACATTCATGCTAATCCTGCTTACACAACTCTCGCAAAGTAAAGAATTAGAAATCATAGATTTGAACAGGCAACCGATATTTTTTCTTAAAACCAGAACTTGTAGATTACAAACAGGAAGCATAAAATTCATACATCCTATAAACATGTTAACCCTTAAAAATGCTATTAACACCATTACACACTTTTCGTACGAAAACATTAATAACGAACTTAAAGAAATTGTCAGACTAAAAGTAAAATTATTGTACTCAAACTTCCAACAATTAAAACCTAAACATAGAACAGCTAGAAGTCTAGAAATCTTAGGAACAGCTTGGAAATGGATAGGAGGAAGTCCTGACGCCGACGACCTCAGAATCATCAACACCACAATGAACGAGCTAACCGAGAACAACAACAAACAGTACCGAATCAACAAACAGTTCGATCACAGGCTACGAACCCTCACTGACACCATACATCAATTGACAAAAGAACGAGAACAAGTAATGCTGAATGAACTAGAAACCATTAAAACCATAATGAACATCGATATCATCAACCATGTTTTAGAAGAAATTCAAGAAGCAATCAGTTGGACTAAAGTATCAGTAGTTAGCAACAAGATTCTATCATCACCAGAGATAAACTCCATCAAAACCATACTAGAAGACCAAGGAGTAAAAGTCGAATTACCAGATGAAGCGCTAAAGCTAGTACAACCAATTATCGCGATCAACTCGAATTCGATACTCTACATACTGAAGATCCCTCAGCTAGCTGATGAAGAAGCAACAATGCTTGAAGTATTTCCTCTCAGTATCGATAACAGAATCATAGTAGAGACTCCGACGCACCTAAACAAACACACGGAACAAAGTGTTCAAACCAGCCAAACCTGATGAATACATCCAAAACCAATACAGGGAGTACATCGATAAATGCACATCCAATCTCATCCTAGGGAGAAAAAGCGATTGTTCTACTGCAAGAAAGAACAACACGACGATAAAGCTAATATCCGATGGACTTATCATTGTCGACAACGCAAAAGGAGCAGCCCTGAGTTCAAGCTGTGGACCCGATGATAAACTCGTCACCGGAAATCTTGATACGCTTCAACGATTGCGAGGTAACGATAATGAATCAAACATTTTCTTCTAAGACTATCTCCAGCACAGTAGAGCCATATTGGGGAGCAGTATCCATCACCGAAGTCAGATGGCAACAACATAAACCGATGATAAGGCAAGACGCATTCGAGAACATTGGAACGATGCAGCATTCTTATCTCCAGCAGTTCAACAGCGCATGGAATTGGAGCCTACTTGGAGGAGTATTGGTCTCAACAATCTTCACGTTATCCCTGGCGATCTTCGTTTTCACGTTCTACAAACGATCGATACGGACCATCGCAGACGTTCTACCGAAAATAGCGGACGCATGAGGACACGCTCTTCTTCACCCCCCCGAGGAGTTACGTAGACCGAATAGCTGAGTCCACGTAATAAGAAGCCAACACGTGGACACGCGCACCGAGCAACGACCGCATCACCGGAACACGCGCGCATAGCAACATGACGCGCATAGCAACGGGAACCGGCACGTGGACACGCGCATACCGGATATGCAGAGTCAGCAGCTATAGGGTAGAATCGAAGGCTAGGTGCATTGTAGAATTTAAGAAATAAGTCAGTTGTAATTTGGATCAGCTCAGTGTAAGAAGCGCTTGCGCTTAAGCAATAAAGTTTTTTTTATGAAACGTGAAGCCTTGCACTTATAATTATATATTGTACCCCCATGCCTTATACACACTTAAGGATTCTATTTAAAAAAACTACTTAAATATGGATCAACATGATGAGCGCAATCAATTCAGTTCAGTTCATTCGCGAGCAATGACTAATCCGTTTGAACGGGCTCGATCTATTGAATTGTATAGGTATAATTTCCATGCCAACAGAACACAGATCGAACACCAGTTCGAACGCGTTCGATGAATTCAGTTGTGTAGGTACGATTTATACACCAACAGAACACAGATCGAACACCAGTTCGAACGCGTTCGATGAATTCAGTTGTGTAGGTACGATTTATACACCAACAGAACACGTATCGAACACTGCTGGACAAATTCGACGGCGTTCGAGGAATTGAGTTGTATGGGTACGATTTCAACACCAACAGGGTACATTTTGATCTCTGACGACCCGTTCGCACGGTGCGAGAAAGAGCGAGAAAGCAATATGATTTTGCACGTTTTATTACCACATTTATGTGTGCCGTCGAACACTGAACGGAACGTTCGAACGCGTTCGGTTTAGTCAGTTTCTTCCAAAAGTCCTGGTCGTTATTTTTGTTAAGAACCTCGTTCGTTCGTGCACTTTACCGAACTGTTCGAACGGTGCGATTCATGTTCATTTTACACATGCCTAATCCGGAGAGCTGCCTCAGCAGCATCATCGGCGTCCGGTGCAACCACGTACGACAGTGGCACCAACAGCAACACCAACAACAACAACACCGACAACAACAACAACAACATCACAGCGGCTGCAACGGAACGAGCGAGCGCAGCACTGCGTCGGCTTAAGCCGTACCGGCCTGATTAAAACGGGGAAATGTTGTGGACAGACCGCTGCCTCATCCTGAGGGCTCGCCGTTGACAGCAGGCCTGTCATCCGGTGACGTCCTCAGTGAGGATCGCGGCGCGAGCAGAACCAGTCGTCCTCTCCCCGCATTGCGTGTGTGTGTGCGTTTCTATTCATATCCGTACTTATTGTGTAACGATACCAAAAAATAGTTTAAAATATATGTTCTGTTTGTGCCGTACATCACCGTCCATGTTTCATTTGTGCGGACACAACACTAACATAAAATACAATTCTAATCTAATATCTAATGGTAGTAGTGCAATCGTTTGCTATTGTTAGTGTTAGTAGGTGAGTGAGTGCTATACGTTACGCGCGATGCGTTATGTATGTCTTTGCTATGCGTAACGCGTCTTAAGAAACGGTTACACGTTGTGTCGCTACACATTCACCGCTACATATGGCAAACATCCAACCAACGATCTGTAGGAGGTATTGGTTTCGATAAGAATCTCCTCCTTTTGCTTTATGTACCCGGGATCTATTGGTATCTTTGACGGTTTAGCGTTCTCGTGTCCGAAGCGATCAACAATCTTTTCGATGTAGCTTTTCTGATTTAGGGTTGTGAAATATATTCACGAAAAGGGGCTGGCTGTGATATTTGGAGGAAATTTGAATAGGAAAGTGTACACCTTTATCGCTGGTCGGTTTGCAACTGTATATTCGTTTGTCTTTTTTTGTATATAATATTTCATGCAGTTCATAATTCATGTCGATCGAGCAGTTTCTAACGTCGAGTGGTTTATAACCTAATTTTAGTTTCCTAACGCTTTGTTTTATGCAATTCAAATTTATGTTCGAAAATAATTATTCTAATTCCAACATTCCCGGCCACCAAAGAAGAACTTCTTTAAATTTCATGCAAAATATAAATTCAAAAATGAGTTCAAAAAGAATTCAAAAAAAGTTCGACTCTTGAACCTGACGCTTATCTCCTATCATACTACATTCCTTCGCTTACACTCACACTGATAGCACGTACTACATTTCGCTCCGCTTTATTTGCGTTTTGTGCACTTATTTTCGCAAATTCCGATCTGGTTCTATCATTGCACTGTGTTTTGATTATCAGTTGTGCAAGCCTCAATAAACTGTTCATATACTCAAGTGCTCAAAGCCTGTATAAGTGATATAAAGTGTATACTCCTTGGCGCGGTGAGCCTGTTGAATCGTCATGGCTGATCACTGTTTGACCTGCGCCCGTGCTTCGTCATCCGAGGAACTTACTTACACTTGCGACGGCTTCTGCAAGCGATGGGCTCATCGTTCGTGTCTTGGTGTGAGTAGTGCCGCAGTCAAGGATCTCATCAAAGAAGATTATCAAATTCCGTGGCTTTGCCACAATTGTTCGGAGAATCGCCGCAACGGACACTCAGTGATGATTGCTGAGCTAACGGCGGCACTCACCGATCTCAAATCTCAGCTGTCAGCTGAGTTCCAAACACGTATGGATGCTGCCGCGGAATCGCTAAAACGCACGATGCTATCCTCACTCGATCAACACACAGATACTCGTCCTGCTTCACACACTTCTACATTCACCATTCAACGCAAGACATCGACATCCAAAGCACCGGTTCTTTCGTCAACACCAGCCACCGAACTTAGCAACCTGGCAAAACGTCGTTTAATGGACCGTTCTCCGCCGTCCGTTGTCGCCACCTCTCCGCTTCTAAATGGCACCGCACCCATCGCCACTTCAGCTCATGCCATATTGCTCCTACCACCAGAAACGCCTAAATTCTGGTTGTACCTGTCGCGCTGCCGCCCGACAGCCACAATCTTAGAAGTGGAGACTTTCGTCAAGGAGCAAATCGGCATCGAGGATGTCACCGTTTTTAAGCTGGTGCCACTTAACCGCGATGTCCGCACTCTGACTTTCTCTTCGTTTAAAGTCGGTTTGTCGCCGGATTATAAGGAGAAAGCATTATTATGCTCATCGTGGCCGATCGGAACTGTCTTCAAAGAGTTCACGGATCGTAGGAATGCTCCTATTTCTACATTGTCGACAAATCCCCTGACCACTACCACTACAGCACCAACAAATACACACGTACCTGTCACCACAAACACTGATGTATCTATTCATATGGAAACAAACAACAACATTACTGCCTCCACCAGTGGCGATTTTAACGGTAAGCAAAGTAAGCAATTGCGGGGGGGCCCGTCAATGAGGGGCCCCGCGAATCTTTTGTCCATTATCTATAACAGTTGATAGAACATGGCACAGTATTAGCAAGGAGGGCCCCGTGTGTGATGGACGTTGGAGCCCCGTGCTAGACGAATCCTTAGCACCTCCCCAGCAAAAAATTAAAGTTGAAATGTTACATAATCCAAGATGGATGCCGGGTACAGTATCGGACATTAAGATAGGGCCCTGGTTTTTTCAACGCACCTAGCACTTGTTTTACCACGTTACTTGTGTTTGTGTGTGTGTATGTGTGTGTGTGTGTATGTGTTTGTGTGTGTGTGGGTGTGTGTGTGAGTGTGTGTGTATGTGTGTGTGTGTGTGTGTGAGTGTGTGTAGTAGAAAGAGAGTGTGCTTTTTAATGTGTATTTGCAAGTGCGCGGGTTTGTGTTTGAAAAACGTAGCTTGCCATTTTGTCATATTGCGTTGAAAGTATTCTGATAATGTGTGTTATCATGTGAAACAGCATGCGTTTGCACTTGGATAAAAGCTAAAGTTTGCATCGACAGCAGCGCTTGTTCCTCGGACGAAAACGCCGGTGTGCTGATTGGTAAATGTGCATGTGCAGCGATGCAAAATGGACACGCGCACAATAGCAATGAACTCGGCATTCCCTCACAGGTGTTTCTCTAGTGCACGCCATTGAAAGGCCTGCGTGCATATCTGCGTTGAACGTTGTGTGCGCATGGAAAACTTGGTGCGTGCATTGAGCTGGTGTGCAGTTGTTCTTTTCAATGGGCGTTTTGTTTCATGAGCGCGGCAGTATTCTGTTCTCGATTTTGAAGGGAAGACGCTTACTCGCGTACTCGTTGATAGTTTTATCCATGCGATGTTTTCGCTGCTCGACAACGATGTAATTCATCGCGTATAGAAGTAGAACGCAGGCAGAGCACGGGATCAGCCGTGTCCAAGTTTTTAACCAGCGCGTTCTTGACGGTCCAAGCAAGCAATGTTAGTAACAATGGGTCGAGGTAAACATTGTACCGATTATCAGCGCCATATGATAAAGCGAATGGCGGCTGCTGGCATTAAGCGCAAAACGATCGAGTTCGTAATGGAACGATTGCGCACTTTTGTTTCATACGCGCTTCGGACAACCGAAACGTGCTTAGACAACCGAAACGCATTTGGACAACCGAAACGCGACAACCGAAAAGTCAACCGGACGTTCTCAGAAGACCACGGCGAAAGAAGACCGTAAAATTGTTAATATATCAAAAACACACTGATCGCGAGGGCGGAGGTCCTGCTTATTACATCAAAAACCTAACCCAAAACACAAAAAACTACTAACAAATCTATCCAAAACGACCTACTTGTGAAACAAACACACACACCAATACAAATTCAAACATACATACACACACACACATGCACACACACACACATGCACACACACAAACACAAACCACACATAAACCTGTCCCAACGGGTGCATGCTGCGTTGAAAACACCCCCGGTAATCATATACAGAGGGCCTCAAAAATTCATATATCATATAATCATATATCATGTATATCAAAAATTCATATATCATGTAATCATATACAGAGGGCCTCAAAAATTCTTACTGCTTAGGGCCCCCGATACTGTAAACTCGCCACTGGCCAAATGCCATGGCATGCCGCCATGCACAATGCTATAAGTTCTGCTTCTGTTGAAGATAATGAAATTGTTGTTTGTTTCTTTGTTGACCAACTCACAGTAGTACGGTGAAAACTTAAACTTAAAAAATACTTATAAACTTTGAAAACATAGCCAGTCAGCGAACGTCGATCGATCGCATTGTTTCCCCAATCAGCGTCCAAATATGCTTCGATAGCTGGAAGATTGTCATTACCTTCGAAGTGTAAACCAAAGTCCAAAGTACCACGCACGTAGCGCAATACTCGTTTTAGATGGTACCAATGCTGGTTAGTGGGGCAACTTTGAAATTGGCTGAAATAATTCACTGCTGCACACAAGTCCGGCCTAGTTGTCAAAGTTGCATCCATTAAGCATCCAATTAGTTCTCGATATGGCTTATTCACACGATTGCATTCTTCACCCTTTTGCAGTTGCAAACGATTCTCAATCGGAGTTGACACTGGTTTACAGTCCTTCATGTTAAATCGTTGCAATAATTTTTCGAAAAATGATCGTTGGCTTATATGAAGAACGCGGGGTTCTGGCTTTCTTTTGATTGTCAAACCGAGAAAACACTTCATGTTGCGTATTGAATTCACTTTATTGAATAAAAAATGTAATAATGAGGAGAATAAAAGAGTGGAAGTTCACGAGCCAACGATGCTGATTGATCTAGAGCTCTTTTAGTTGATGCCAGGTCGGGGTGCATCCGGACGGCATCCAGGTTGTGTCACGTCAGGAGCGATGACAATCATCACCGCTCATACATAGGGTGTTCCATATACAACATTTCCTCCCTCTTGTATGAAGATCCTGGTTCACTCTAGGATGGCGAGTAGCGTAGAGGAGGGCGACGTTGTCTTTGGGACCTGCGGGCTACTGGCGGTGAGTCTTCGCTTGACGATGAGGTTAATTGTTGCGGGCTGCTCATAGGTGTTCCAAACACAATATCTGATGAAATGGACTCATCTGAAGACGTTGCTGTTTCGTTGGCTTCATTATTGATTGGTGGTTGCTGCGTCTCAGTGTTCGCATAGAAGTCCAGTCGACGAGGTACGTCTTCATCGGTCTCTTCGAAGCTGACGTTGCCTTGGAAGCTTCGAATCTGGTCGACATGTCGCTTAAGCATCTTTCCGTTAGATCTGATTTGATAATGAAGATCACCCAAGCAGGCTTCGATGACTCCTACAATCCATTTGTCCGTTCGTGGGTTTCCAGAAAGACAGTACACTTTCTGTCCAACTGAGAATGTACGGAAAGTCGGTTCGAATGTGGATTGTTGCTTCTGATGCATCCGTGTGTTGATATCTTGTGGTCGCACAAGATCAATGCGCGTGCGAATGTTTCGACCTAAGAACAACTTTGCTGGCGGACTTCCTGTTTCGGTGTGAGGAGCCTTTCGGTATTGTAGCAGAAACGTGTTAAGATTCTTTTGCAAAGTGTCTTTTGTTGTACCCATAGCTGTCAACGCCTTTTTTACGGTTTGAACATACCGTTCTGCTTGGCCGTTTGTAGCCGGATGGTAGGGGGCTGTCAGCTTATGGTACTTAACGCCTGTGTTTTTGAGGTAAGACGTGAAATCGGCTGATGCAAATTGTGGACCGTTGTCGGAGACTACCGTTACTGGTGCTCCATAAGCTGCGAATAGTTCATCCAGTAAACTGATCGTTGCGTTTGTTGTAGTTGATGTGGTTACCTTTACCTCGAACCATTTGCTGTATGCATCCACAACTACTAATAGCATAGCGCCTGCCACGGGACCTGCATAGTCGATATGTATGCGTTTCCAAGGTGCGTTAGGGTATTCCCAATGGTGTTTGTTGAATTTTGGTGGACTTGTGGCTTGTCGTGCACATTCTGTGCAAGATTTAGCTGTTTGCTCGATTTCGGAATCAATTCCTGGCCAATAGACATATGATCGTGCCAACCCTTTCATTTTGACGATTCCAATGTGAGCTGCATGTAAATCGTTCATTATGGCTTTGCGCAGGGAAGCCGGAATTACGACGCGATGCTCGAACATCAGGCAGTTCGCTGTTAGGGTATATTTTGCCTCGGGTGCTTTATAACCCATTCTCGCGAGGTCTCTACCGTGTTCAAGATCTTGGATTATTTTGCCTAGTTGGATGTCTTTGCGCGTTTCACGTGCAATGTGTTCTGCTCTAATTGGGAGTTGCTGAATCTGTTTGAGAATAAAATGATCGAATTCATCATCCATATTTCCTCCCTCGTGTGAAAATTGTCTATTGCTCTGATTTTCTGTTGGCGCATTTGGGATTCTGGAGCAGTAATCGGCGTTTGTATTCTGGTTTGTGGGCCTGTAGACAATATCGAAATTGAAATGTGCCAGATAGTCGGCGTAGTTGGCCATTCGACTAATGCACAAAGTAGGCAAAGACTTTTCTGGGTGCAGTATTTGAGTAAGGGGCTTATGATCAGTGATTAGAATGAATTTTCGCGCATAGAGGTAATGGAAAAACTTTTTCACTGCCCACACTATCGCAAGAGCCTCCTTATCAATCATAGGGTATCGTTGTTCAGTTTGCGACATTGTACAACTGGCATACGCGATCGGTCGTTCTGATCCATTGCTCAATTGATGTGAGAGAACAGCGCCGAGACCTGTTTTGCTAGCGTCTGTTGCGAGAATCAGTGGTAACGATGGATCGTACTGCATCAGCACTTGTGGTGAAATTAGCGCAAGTTTTATGTCTTGGTAGGCCTTCTCTGCTGCTTGTGTCCACTCAAAAGGATCGGTAAGCAGTACATCTCGAAGAGGACGTGCCCTACAAGAGAGATTGGGTATGAATGAGGAATAATAAGTTGCCTTACCAAGAAATAATTGTAGTTCCTCTAGTGTAGTTGGTGTTGGAGCGTCGCGTATGGCTTTTATGTGTTTGTCTGATTTGTGCAGGCCGTGACGATCGATGCGATGACCCAAGCATTCGAGGGATGATGTCGCAAAGATGCATTTGGAACGATTTAGTCGAAGACCGTTTCGTCGCATTTGCTCCAATGTCTCGTTCAGCGCTGCTAGCATCTCTTCGAAGTCTTTCGCAAATACAATGACGTCATCGAAAAAACTGACAACATTGGTCAAACCTTGAAGGATCGTCTCCATACGTCGCTGCCAAATAGCTGGTATGTTTGCAGCACCATACACCGCTCTCTTGGGACGGATCAGTCCATGTGTCGATGTGTTTAGCGTCAAAATATGCCGGAAGTCTTCGTCGATTGGAAGGTGCGTGTAAGCATCCGTGACGTCGAGGTGGCAAAACAGGGCAGCTCCTTTCATTTTGTTGAAGATGTCTTCGATTTTTGGTATTGGGTGTTCGTCGATAAGCATTTTGGGATTTACAGTCGGTTTGTAGTTCCCGGTTATCCGAATACCTCCGTTCTTTTTAATGACGATATGGGTCGGTGAAGCCCATTCTGAAACTTCAACTTTTTTGTAGAATCCGGAAGCAAGTTTCTTGTCGATCTCTGATGCGTAGCGTTCTCGAAGAGCGAGTGGTACATCTCGTGCTCGAGCGAAAACCGGAGTGGTATCGGGTTTTAAGTGTACCTTCGCTGGTGGCCCTACAAGCATACCTGGAACGTCGCTAAAGATATTGTTAAAGTCTTCGAGCAGTTTCGACAGTTGAGCTGCTTGTTCCCGAGTTGGTTCGATGCTTGAGAGTACGTTTACTGGTACAGTTTAAGTAAACAGTTCACGAAAATTGATCTCATTTGTGAACTGTGCTATCCAATCGCGTCCGAAAAGCGAGTCATACTTCCCCTCTACAACATATAAGAAAAGATTGTTAGATGTGGTTCCAAGTGAAACTTGGACGAACAGGCGACCAATGCAGTTGATACGATGTCCTGTGTAACTTGAAAATTGGCGGTCTGACGGTTGCAGCGAATATTTCGGCAGTATTTTACGTAATGTGGTTTCGCTGATTATGCCGCATGGTGCTCCGGTGTCCAATTCCATCGTCAGGGGAAACCCGTTGATCTTCACGTTAAGCATTTTCTTTTTCATGGACGGTATATTGTTGATACAATGTAGCGATTGTACCACGTCGATATCGGAGTTCTGCTGCGACTGGACCTGTGCAGTTGGTAAAAGTTTCCGTTCAGATCTACATACCTTTGCAATATGGCCCTTACGATTGCATTTGTTGCATTTAGCGGTGCGAAAACGGCATTGGCTTCGCAAGTGTTGTCCTCCACACCCATTACAGGAATTTGTACGTTGTGTGCCGCTCTCGTAGAATGTGTTCGGTGGTCGATCGGATGATTCACTGCTCGTCTGCCGGTTACGGTTAGCAGGTGCTATACGGCGTTGTTGTTGTTTTGTGCGCGGTTTTTCAAACCCAAGCCGGTGTGTTGTTTCTGATACGGGTGAAACAGTGCCTACTTGTCGAGCCGTGTTGTGTGTGGCTTCCATAGCGATGGCGATGTCGAAAGCTTCTTTGAAAGTCGTAGGGTTCTTTGCAACAATTGTATCACAAATTGCGCGTTCATCGAAACCATGAAGCATTTGTTCGATTAACATTCGGTCAAGAAAAGTTCCATATTCGCAGGAGGCAGCACCTTGTTTAAGCCGCAATACAAACTGGGCAATTGTCTCTCCTTTCTGTTGTCGAATGTTCCGGAACTTGATACTTTCCACGAACTTGTTTTTCGCTTGGTCGAAGTGCCGCTGTAGAATTTGGCGAAGTTCTTCGTATGGAATTTCTTCTGGATTCTTGGGCGTTATCAAGAACTTAAAGGCGTTGTTAAGCTCTGACCCCATGTGTACGCGTGCGTAGTCGGCGTATTTTTCCTTGGGAATGTTGTTGAGTTGGAGCGCCCATTCAAGCCGGTCGAAATAATCAGCGACAGACATCCCCTCAGTTCGTTGGTATGGCTCGTGAGAAAATGGCGGTAGTTTTTGCTGGGACGAAGCTGCGACGTCTTCTCTGGCCTGGCCAACAGCAGTGCCAATTGCGGATTGCAAGGCTCGCGCAATCATGCTTGAAAGTGTTGCCATTGTTTCATTGTCGATGGTAGCCATTTTGTCTCTCTCATTCACGCAATACGCAGTTTTGCAATTCTGTGGATCAGATTCCTAATCGCACTTTTACTGGATCGCCTTTTGTTAGGATCCCACTTCTGACACCAAAAATGTTGCGTATTGAATTCACTTTATTGAATAAAAAATGTAATAATGAGGAGAATAAAAGAGTGGAAGTTCACGAGCCAACGATGCTGATTGATCTAGAGCTCTTTTAGTTGATGCCAGGTCGGGGTGCATCCGGACGGCATCCAGGTTGTGTCACGTCAGGAGCGATGACAATCATCACCGCTCATACATAGGGTGTTCCATATACAACACTTCACTTCACCAATATCCTTCATTTCAAATTCCTTTGATAAGCATTGTTTCACTATCGTAATTAACGGCATTTTTTGTACGAGTTGACGACTGTACTACGAGACCGGCTCCGCAATGCTACATGGTAGATTATCCACAAAACTTGAGGCATTTAACGCAAAACCACTTAGATCATAATCTTAGATCATAATCATAATGCCACGATGGCGCCACACGTTCTCTAACTGGACGAGAATTTGTTGCTTGATTCAAGTCACTAATTTCACGAATTGTTTGATCCAAGCAACTGTCAAACGATTCATCGTTTTCAATGCCATGCACACTTTCACTATCATTTTCTACCTGTTCACTTGAGTCAATATTATTTGGCACTGAACCACCAGGAATATAAATTTGTTCATTTATGGAAACATCACTATCACGCATGTTCATACTATTCTTTTCTTCGATGAAAATCACATCTCGCGCTATAACACATCGATTTCTTTTCGGATCCCAAATCCGATACCCATTTGTACGCATAACCAATAAACACACCTTCCCATGATTTGAAGTCGAGTTTTTGTCGTTGTTCCTTTGGAACATGCACGTAAACATTTACACCAAAAACTCTAAGTTTGTCAACGTTTGGTTTTTCCTTGTTCCAAATTTCATATGATGTCAAATTGGAAGCTAAAGCCTTCGCAGGACATTGATTGGTTAAGTAAGCGCCTGTTTGGATTGCTGGCCCCCAAAGCCTTTTGTCCACATTAGATTCCTTCATCATTGCACGAGCCATTTCTACGAGAGTTCTGTTTTTCCGCTCACTAACACCATTTTGTTCCGGCGTATAAGGGACTGTAAACTCGATTTCTATCCCCTTTTCTTTGCAAAAATTCAAAAATTAAATATTGGTGTATTCTGTACCGTTATCACACCGCAAACGAGATATTTTTGATCCAAATTTAGCAGAAACTATGGCTTCAAAGTCACGGAATTTTTCTAAAGCTTCACTCTTTGCCTTAAGTAAAAACACCATTGTGAACTTGCTCCAATCATCTATGAATGTTATAAAGTATTTTTCACCATAAAAACCGACAGGAGTGATAGGGCCACAAATATCGGAATGAATAAGTTCCAATAATCTGCTCGATCTTCGATCTTCACTTGTCACAAATTGCTTTCGAGTGAGTTTTCCTGCAACACAAGCTTCACAGATAAAGTCTTCATCACCTCGCTGCCGAATTGGCTGCATTCCAATCATCATTTCGTTTCGCAAAATCTGATCTAATCCTTTTGCACTTATATGGCCAAAACGACGATGCCAAATTTCTAAACATTTCGGAACCTTCCTGTGGTGATTTCTGCTCGCCGAATTCTGCATGTATTGGTTTTGCTGCTTTCTTGTTCAGATCAATCACAAGACTGACGATCCGGTATCCCCGTTTCCTTTTTTCCGTGCTTTCTCGCCCCTTTTTAGTTTTCGCTCTTGCTTGATTTATTTTCCTTTGTTACTATTATCTTGCATTATCGACACTCAAATTGAACGTTAACGTAGATGATTTTGACGAATCCTACCGCTTTACTCCCTTATTTCATTTTTTTATTTCATATTTTTAATGTATTTTCCTCTTTTTTTATTATTCCTGTGTCCTATTCCTGATCTCTACATTTTCCTTCTCCCCTACTCTTGTTTATATTATTTGATATAAAGGTGCCTCCCTATATATTTGTGGTTTTTGAATGACCCTTTTTGATCTATTACTATTTTCCGTCTCGAAAGGAGTTGTCTGTTCTATTTCTTCGCTGCGATCCTGTTCATTCTCATCGCTGCTATATCTTACGCTTAGGCTTGGCATCCGTTTTACTTCTTTTACATTTCTTGTTAATTTAGTTCCGTTTCCGTTAATTATCACTACCTTTGCACCTTCTCTTGCCAATAAGGTATACCTCTCGCTCGAGAAAATAGGGTCGATTTTGGTACTTTGCGTAATCGTTGTCACTACGTTATCTCCTACGATGATATCGCTCTCTTTAGCCCCGAAATGAGAGTCTGTAAACTTCTTGCTTTGTAATTTGCCTGCAGCATCCTTTTCTCGTGTAGCTTCTCGGTCAAGTAAATCTTTTGCTTCGCATAAACATGGGAAAGTTCCCCGATAGCGCCAGCCGACTAGCAGCTCGAAAGGCGTTACACCTAACGAAGAGTGGTGTTTTCGAGTATTATGAGTGTGTATGTATTCTTCAATCGCTACTTTTCAAGATTTATTTTCTTGCCTAGCTGCTGCTACTGCCTTGATTACTCCCTGATTTTGTATTTCTATCGCGCCGTTTGATTGAGGGCTTAATGGAATAGATTTGCTAACTTTCACCCCTTTTTCCTCCCAATAACTTATGAATTCTGCACTCTGAAACGGCGGCCCGTTATCGCTTTGAATAACAAGGGGAAGACCCCAAATTGAAAAAAAATTACAAAGTGCTAGATTAGTGCTACGCGCGTCTATACGTTTCATTTCCGCAATGTGCAAGTATCGTGAATATATATTCACACATAGGAGAAATTCCCCAGAACCGCATCTTGGCAAACTCAGAAAATCGATTTGTAAAATTTCCCACGGTCCATTTGGGAGCTCTCTAGAAGAAAGAGGGATGGGTGGATTCCTTCACGAAATCATTAAGCATGCCTCGCAAGCACTAACATAGTCGGTTGCTTCCTTGGCCTTATTGGACCACCAGAAAAATTCTCTGAGGATACGTTTAGAAGCACCTATTCCCACGTGACCGCGATGAGCCGCTTCCATGGCTCTATTGCGTAGGGTTAACGGAAGTATTATATGATCGTTCTTAAAAACGATTGGGCCAAGGGACCTCAGGTGTTTCGCTTCTGCTTCGTAGCGAATGAGGTGCTTTGGCCATCTCTTTAAATTAATACACTGCCTAACTTCCTCTAGTTCCTGATCTGTCTCCGATGCTGCTTGGATTTCTGCCCATGAGATGTTCATATCACCAGCATCTAACGAAAAAAGTATGTGTTTATCGTTTTCTTCATCAAAAGCCTCATCCTTTTGAGATCCATAGATTAATCTGGATAAGGCATCATCCACGTTAAGGTTACCCGGAACCCTTTCAATCTTGAATCGATAAGGAAGTAGTCGTAACGCCCAAGTTTCTGCTCGAGTAATAGCACGCCTACCGCTGCGGTGTGATCCTTTGAATATAAATTCGTTTGCTTCGGAATCCGTTCTGATTGTGAATGACTTGTTAATTAGATAGTAAGAAAACCTTTCAACAACCCATACGATTAGCAATCCCATCACCCCATACGATTAGCAATTAGCATGCCTCTTTCTGCGTTTGGGGATATCGCTTTTCAGTCTCTGTTAATGCCTTTGAAGCACAAGTGGTTGTCCTTCTTCACTAAATTGTACTAAAACAGCGCCAAGCCCTATGGGCGATGCATCCACGAATAGCTCTGTTCTATCTTTCTGGTCAAAGTAACCCAGCTTTATAATTGATTTGAGAGCTTCTTCCCTTAAAAAATTAAATTCTTCCTCTTCCTCCCTTGTCCAATAGAAGTTGCTAGACTTAGCTAGTGTTCTAAGCTTTTCGGTTTTTTTTCCGCTCTGTTTAAGATTGTTTTTGCACGAAGCCGTAATTTCTTTCGACGAAAGAACCCGTACACGAAGCACTTACACACGGATAAAGATAAACACGTTTTATTTGCAATTAAAGTATACTTGCGGTGATCTCCGTTCACGTTGAGATCAATATGATAAGAGAGCGATCGATCCGCTGATCGATCGCTTTATAGATGCTTCTCGCAGGAAGCAGGATAGCGCATTCTCTCGTTGCCACGTGCCGAACGATAACGTGTCGGCCCGTGATTGGTCGAGCTGGTGCGTGGGAGAAACGCATTCTCCTAGACGTATGCGGGAGAAACGCATGCGAGAATTCGCATGCCGACGTGTCGGAGTCGACATCAGGATTACAATTCGATTTGACCGTTTATTGCGACAACCATCCTCCCCCCTTTGGGAAGAAGACTTCCTTCCCAAATATTTCACGCTATTAGGTGGTCGTGCTTGTGTCCTGACTTCAAAGAGCATTTCGTGTAAGACATGTTGAACGTTGAGGTTTTCTCGTTGCTTACGAAAATTTTCCCAAAACGTACCTGTGTTGCGTTAGCTCCCCCCGTGGGGAGGGCGCACGCACGATAGACGAGAGGCCACCACGCTGGATGCCACAGTGCGATCACGGAGCGACGTGAAGCAGGAACGTAGCACCGCTCAGGAACGATGAGGACCGGAGCAGGTGCGAGGTCACACGGTGCAGTCACTGGACGGCACAGTGCGATCACGGAGCGACACGAAGCAGGAACGTAGCACCGCTCAGGAACGATGAGGACCGGAGCAGGTGCGAGGTCACACGGTGCAGTCACTGGACGGCACAGTGCGATCACGGAGCGACGTGAAGCAGGAACGTAGCACCGCTCAGGAACGATGAGGACCGGAGCAGGTGCGAGGTCACACGGTGCAGTCACTGGACGGCACAATGCAATCACGGAGCGACACGAAGCAGGAACGTAGCACCGCTCAGGAACGATGAGGACTGGAGCAGGTGCGAGGTCACACGGTGCAGTCACTGGACGGCACAGTGCGATCACGGAGCGACGTGAAGCAGGAACGTAGCACCGCTCAGGAACGATGAGGACCGGAGCAGGTGCGAGGTCACACGGTGCAGTCACTGGACGGCACAGTGCGATCACGGAGCGACACGAAGCAGGAACGTAGCACCGCTCAGGAACGATGAGGACCGGAGCAGGTGCGAGGTCACACGGTGCAGTCACTGGACGGCACAGTGCGATCACGGAGCGACGTGAAGCAGGAACGTAGCACCGCTCAGGAACGATGAGGACCGGAGCAGGTGCGAGGTCACACGGTGCAGTCACTGGACGGCACAGTGCGATCACGGAGCGACACGAAGCAGGAACGTAGCACCGCTCAGGAACGATGAGGACTGGAGCAGATGCGATCACGGAGCGACACGAAGCAGGAACGAATGGGCATGGTGAATGGGGTGCGATGATAACCTGATAGTTACTTCTCACTCCCATTGCTTTCGACGTGCAGCATCGTATGGTGTTTCTTGGAGCATACTTGGCATCGTTTCTCGCAAGGGCATTTTGCTGCAGCATGTTGTCGGGAGAAGCAATTGATGCACTTACCTAAGGCCATTATGTAATTGGTACGCTCCAAAAACGACCGCACGCGCAGTTCCGGACACAACGTGGACCCGTGCCCTGTTTTATCGCACGCATAACACCGTCGCACCGCCATCCATGATTGGTTTCTATTGCCTAATGTTCCGATATTCGCATGTAGGCCTTCTGCGAGCACAGTAGCGGACAGCTTCGCGCGCTCCGTCCGCGCCAGTGTGTGGTTCGTAGCGGGACGTTCCGTCCGGAAGTTGTTTCCTGGCTTGGCCTTAGGTTCGTAGTAGAGGGTGTTGGCCAGCTGATCTAGCTCGTTGCGGAGTACTTTCCACGTAGGGATCTGCTGAGAATCCAGGCGGCGAGTGATCTGAGCAGCGGTTTCTTCGTCCAACTTGCTCAAAACGAAGCTCACTATCATTCCGTCTTCCACTGCTGACGCGGCTTGATCCATTTTGCCAGCAATCTGACGATGTCGATGTTTCAACGGCGTCGATAAGCCGCATCAATGCCGTTGAAGACGCTGCTGTCAATTTGGGTAACGCGTACAGCTGCTGAAAGTGGCCGAGAAATGCCACGCGCTTCTTGTAGAAGCGTTCCTCAAGACGTTTCCACGCGTCTTGGAAGGTCATCCCAGCATTTTCAAATGCTTCGCAGCTGTCACGGGCTATTTCACACCGTTCAAAGCATTGGATAAGGAAAGCATAGCGGTCTGCATCTTCTTCCAACCCAGCCACGCGTTTGTTGAATCGCCCAGCGAACGCGGGCCACTCCGATGGCGATCCAGAAAATTTGGGTAGGTCTAGCCGTGGGAGATGGTTCTTCTTTGCAGTGGCCGGCAGCATCGTAGCGTCGAGTGCTGGCGTCGCAAATGTGTTTCCCGGGCGCAGCTCGGCCAAAGCGCATTTTGCCGTCGCGTACGCCTCGGTGAAGGGGACCCGTCTTGGATGCGGTCCCGCGAGACCCTCGAGCTGCAGGAGAGCATTTCTACCGTCGGTCCATAGTGACTCTAGGATTTCGGCTTTTATGGAAGCCATGGTTTTAGAGAGCTTTCCTTCGCGAGCCTCATCGAGTATTGCCTTAACTGCACCTTCCAACGCAGTTAGCTGACGCGCTGCCTCGATGCTGTGCTCGCTATCACCCGGTGTCGTCATGGCTGAAGCACTTGTAATATTTTATACACTTACACGAAGCACTACACTCGCGTTGAATCACGTCGGGGTCACCAAATGTTTTTGCACGAAGCCGTAATTTCTTTCGACGAAAGAACCCGTACACGAAGCACTTACACACGGATAAAGATAAACACGTTTTATTTGTAATTAAAGTATACTTGCGGTGATCTCCGTTCACGTTGAGATCAATATGATAAGAGAGCGATCGATCCGCTGATCGATCGCTTTATAGATGCTTCTCGCAGGAAGCAGGATAGCGCATTCTCTCGTTGCCACGTGCCGAACGATAACGTGTCGGCCCGTGATTGGTCGAGCTGGTGCGTGGGAGAAACGCATTCTCCTAGACGTATGCGGGAGAAACGCATGCGAGAATTCGCATGCCGACGTGTCGGAGTCGACATCAGGATTACAATTCGATTTGACCGTTTATTGCGACAACCATCCTCCCCCCTTTGGGAAGAAGACTTCCTTCCCAAATATTTCACGCTATTAGGTGGTCGTGCTTGTGTCCTGACTTCAAAGAGCATTTCGTGTAAGACATGTTGAACGTTGAGGTTTTCTCGTTGCTTACGAAAATTTTCCCAAAACGTACCTGTGTTGCGTTAGCTCCCCCCGTGGGGAGGGCGCACGCACGATAGACGAGAGGCCACCACGCTGGATGCCACAGTGCGATCACGGAGCGACGTGAAGCAGGAACGTAGCACCGCTCAGGAACGATGAGGACCGGAGCAGGTGCGAGGTCACACGGTGCAGTCACTGGACGGCACAGTGCGATCACGGAGCGACACGAAGCAGGAACGTAGCACCGCTCAGGAACGATGAGGACCGGAGCAGGTGCGAGGTCACACGGTGCAGTCACTGGACGGCACAGTGCGATCACGGAGCGACGTGAAGCAGGAACGTAGCACCGCTCAGGAACGATGAGGACCGGAGCAGGTGCGAGGTCACACGGTGCAGTCACTGGACGGCACAATGCAATCACGGAGCGACACGAAGCAGGAACGTAGCACCGCTCAGGAACGATGAGGACCGGAGCAGGTGCGAGGTCACACGGTGCAGTCACTGGACGGCACAGTGCGATCACGGAGCGACACGAAGCAGGAACGTAGCACCGCTCAGGAACGATGAGGACTGGAGCAGGTGCGAGGTCACACGGTGCAGTCACTGGACGGCACAGTGCGATCACGGAGCGACGTGAAGCAGGAACGTAGCACCGCTCAGGAACGATGAGGACCGGAGCAGGTGCGAGGTCACACAGTGCAGTCACTGGACGGCACAGTGCGATCACGGAGCGACACGAAGCAGGAACGTAGCACCGCTCAGGAACGATGAGGACTGGAGCAGGTGCGAGGTCACACGGTGCAGTCACTGGACGGCACAGTGCGATCACGGAGCGACGTGAAGCAGGAACGTAGCACCGCTCAGGAACGATGAGGACCGGAGCAGGTGCGAGGTCACACGGTGCAGTCACTGGACGGCACAGTGCGATCACGGAGCGACACGAAGCAGGAACGTAGCACCGCTCAGGAACGATGAGGACCGGAGCAGGTGCGAGGTCACACGGTGCAGTCACTGGACGGCACAGTGCGATCACGGAGCGACGTGAAGCAGGAACGTAGCACCGCTCAGGAACGATGAGGACCGGAGCAGGTGCGAGGTCACACGGTGCAGTCACTGGACGGCACAGTGCGATCACGGAGCGACACGAAGCAGGAACGTAGCACCGCTCAGGAACGATGAGGACTGGAGCAGATGCGATCACGGAGCGACACGAAGCAGGAACGAATGGGCATGGTGAATGGGGTGCGATGATAACCTGATAGTTACTTCTCACTCCCATTGCTTTCGACGTGCAGCATCGTATGGTGTTTCTTGGAGCATACTTGGCATCGTTTCTCGCAAGGGCATTTTGCTGCAGCATGTTGTCGGGAGAAGCAATTGATGCACTTACCTAAGGCCATTATGTAATTGGTACGCTCCAAAAACGACCGCACGCGCAGTTCCGGACACAACGTGGACCCGTGCCCTGTTTTATCGCACGCATAACACCGTCGCACCGCCATCCATGATTGGTTTCTATTGCCTACTGTTCCGATATTCGCATGTCGGCCTTCTGCGAGCACAGTAGCGGACAGCATCGCGCGCTCCGTCCGCGCCGGTGTGTGGTTCGTAGCGGGACGTTCCGTCCGGAAGTTGTTTCCTGGCTTGGCCTTGGGTTCGTAGTAGAGGGTGTTGGCCAGCTGATCTAGCTCGTTGCGGAGTACTTTCCACGTAGGGATCTGCTGAGAATCCAGGCGGCGAGTGATCTGAGCAGCGGTTTCTTCGTCCAACTTGCTCAAAACGAAGCTCACTATCATTCCGTCTTCCACTGCTGACGCGGCTTGATCCATTTTGCCAGCAATCTGACGATGTCGATGTTTCAACGGCGTCGATAAGCCGCATCAATGCCGTTGAAGACGCTGCTGTCAATTTGGGTAACGCGTACAGCTGCTGAAAGTGGCCGAGAAATGCCACGCGCTTCTTGTAGAAGCGTTCCTCAAGACGTTTCCACGCGTCTTGGAAGGTCATCCCAGCATTTTCAAATGCTTCGCAGCTGTCACGGGCTATTTCACACCGTTCAAAGCATTGGATAAGGAAAGCATAGCGGTCTGCATCTTCTTCCAACCCAGCCACGCGTTTGTTGAATCGCCCTGCGAACGCGGGCCACTCCGATGGCGATCCAGAAAATTTGGGTAGGTCTAGCCGTGGGAGATGGTTCTTCTTTGCAGTGGCCGGCAGCATCGTAGCGTCGAGTGCTGGCGTCGCAAATGTGTTTCCCGGGCGCAGCTCGGCCAAAGCGCATTTTGCCGTCGCGTACGCCTCGGTGAAGGGGACCCGTCTTGGATGCGGTCCCGCGAGACCCTCGAGCTGCAGGAGAGCATTTCTACAGTCGGTCCATAGTGACTCTAGGATTTCGGCTTTTATGGAAGCCATGGTTTTAGAGAGCTTTCCTTCGCGAGCCTCATCGAGTATTGCCTTAACTGCACCTTCCAACGCAGTTAGCTGACGCGCTGCCTCGATGCTGTGCTCGCTATCACCCGGTGTCGTCATGGCTGAAGCACTTGTAATATTTTATACACTTACACGAAGCACTACACTCGCGTTGAATCACGTCGGGGTCACCAAATGTTTTTGCACGAAGCCGTAATTTCTTTCGACGAAAGAACCCGTACACGAAGCACTTACACACGGATAAAGATAAACACGTTTTATTTGCAATTAAAGTATACTTGCGGTGATCTCCGTTCACGTTGAGATCAATATGATAAGAGAGCGATCGATCCGCTGATCGATCGCTTTACAGGGTTTTCCATTCCAATTAACAACTGTCCAGAGTCAACTAGCAATCCTCGATTTGAACAACACGATTGTCTACCACTTACAAACAAGTCAAGCCGTTTTTGGTACACTGTCCATTTCAATTTCACAATTGTCGTTTTCGAAAACACACGTCAGATGCGGCACGGGTTTGGCTGGAACGTGTATCACTTGTCTGTAAGAATTGAACCATGTTGTAAACAGGTCTTGATTGAATATCAGAATATGGGAAAGCTGAGCAATTTGGACATGTTAAACAGTTTTATCATTTGGTGTTAGTTATTCTTGGATTGTTACAGTTTTTAGGTTATTTTGGGACGTTGTAATTTTTTTTCACTGGCTACAAGTAAAAGCACCGATAAATGTCAAAATTTCTGCATTGTGTTGAAAGATTAAAGTATACATAAAATGCCTAACATGTCCATGTTGCCCAGCTGTCTCAACTACAAGTGATACACGTTCCAGCCAAACCCAAAACAAAACGTGCCGCATCTGACGTGTGTTTTTGAAGGCGACAATTGTGAAATTGAAATGGACAGTGTACCAAAAACGGCTTGACTTGTTTGTAAGTGGTAGACAATCGTGTTTTTCAAATCGAAGATTGCTAGTAGACAGTGGACAGTTGTTAATTGGAATGGAAAACCCTGTATAGATGCTTCTCGCAGGAAGCAGGATAGCGCATTCTCTCGTTGCCACGTGCCGAACGATAACGTGTCGGCCCGTGATTGGTCGAGCTGGTGCGTGGGAGAAACGCATTCTCCTAGACGTATGCGGGAGAAACGCATGCGAGAATTCGCATGCCGACGTGTCGGAGTCGACATCAGGATTACAATTCGATTTGACCGTTTATTGCGACAACCAAAGATAAATCTTTCCGTGAAGTTCATTAAGCCTAAGAAACTCTTAACTTCAGCTAATGTTTCAGGTTTACGGAAGTTTTCGATAGCTTTTCTTTTATCTTCATCCACCCTTAAACCGTCTCCAGATAAGTTAAAACCTAAAAAGTTTACTGTTTTTGCGCCGAAGATACACTTATTCGTGTTCAAGCGAACGTTATGATAACGTAGTTTTTCAAGTGTGATTTTAAGATTTAAGTCATGTTCATCCTTTGAGGATCCGTAAACCAGGATATCATCCAAGTAATTGAGAGTTCCTGGGCAATCCGCGAGAACCACTGTCAGCAAAAGTTCCTGAAATATATCAGGTGAGTTACATAGACCAAACGGTAGTCGTTTGAACCTAAATGTACCATTCCCAGCAAAAAAAAAATTAGAAAGGTGTCTACATTTTTCATGCAGTTCTACATGAAAGAAAGCACTTGTAAGGTCAATTGTATAAAACCATGTTGCTCCGTTAAGGCGAGAAAGAATTGCCGCCAGTATGGGCATTTTAAAAGGAGTTCTTATAATAGTTTTGTTTGTGCCCCTAAGATCTACAACAAGTCTTATGTCGTTTTTTCCTTTAGGGGCGACAAGAAGAGACGAACAAATAGACCTTTCCATGGAATCTGTTACTCGCTCAATAATTCCTGCAGCAAGCAGATCCTCCAATCTTTTTTCTGTTTCAGCTCTAAACGCTGGAGGAATACTTGTAAAGACATTGCGTGAAGGTGGCAAACTTTTGTCATAGTTGAGTATTACTGGGTCAACCCTAAGTTTGGGAAATTCACCCTGTTCCGACAACGTAAAGATCTCCCCTGGTAGTAAGCGTGGTAAATAATTCGTTACATGATCCCTAATTGGTGTGTTCACTCCCATTTGAAGCACACTATATCTGGTTGATGTGCTCCTGCTCAATAGAGCTTGGGCCCGACGTACGACATAAAATTTTTCCATAGTTGTTGGCCGATCTTTGGAAATGAAAAGCTCTGCAATAAATGTAGCCGTCACTGGTATATCGTCAATCATTCCATATGCTTTTAATGGTCGGTCGGTTCCGTTTACAACACTGTAAATCGGGCTAACAGTTGGGCCGTTAACCAGCAATTGGTTAAAAGTGCTCTCATCGACCGTATTTACGTCCGCTCCTGAATCTATAAGAAATTGTACTGGCACACCAGCTACAAGGCCTGTTATCAACCCTTCGTTAAATGTTTCTTGGTCTAAAGAGTACAACTTGATGTCTGAGGTTAGCATTCCGTAATCTACAGCATCATGTTTAACCTCCGTCGGAAATGTGACCTAAAAATAATTAAATATCATTGCTGTCCGTCAAATATTTTACGAACTGAGTCTTGTGAGCCAAGTATAATTTCATTCATTCACAAGATGATGATGGTTTCAATTGGTATATAATTAATCTCTGATATTTTAGATCCACATATTTCTTTTAATAAGTAAACCCTCAACGTTATACATTCAAAAATTCAACAATTTCAAAAGATTAATTTGCTAACAAGAGCCAAGTAGAATTTCATTCACTACAAGATGATGATGGTTTCAATTGGTATATTGTAATTTTCTGATATTTTAGATCCACATATTTTCTTTTAACAAGTAAACCCTCAACGTTATACATTCCAAATTAAAAAATTTCAAAAGATTAATTTGCTAACAAGAATGTTTGTTCCACGACCAAGAGAATATTATATGATCATTTAAATTGTGAGCGACCGATATTCTTCTAAATTTACGCAGATTCTGACGAGGAGTGATCACTTACAGGTTTGCTGTCTAGGTTAGGTTCTTCGTTGATGCCAGACTCCGTAACTGCTGCGATTTTTCTGAACTTGCTGGCCTGATTCATTCCGACCTCCTCCTCTGAACGTCGTTTAACATTATTGTTGGTGTTTGATTTGCACGCACGCTCAATGTGTCCCTTTATATTACATTTGTGGCACCTTTTATCCAAAGCATGACAGTTTTCCGGACGATGGAAATTACTGGTACATCTCCAGCATTGTTGACGCTCTACCCTTGTTGAATTTGTTTCGTTTCCGAGTCGTGAAAATTTGCCCTTGAACATGCTTCGGTTTTGTTGCGGTCCCCAATACCTCTGATGATAATCTGAAGTATCGTTCCAATTTCTTGTTGATTCACGCCCAGTCATCCGCCTCGGCTTCGTCTCTGTCTTTGAATGGAATCCATATAACACCGCAGCTACTGAACCCATCGTCGAAGGACCCGGATGATTATTTGCAAAAAGCCTTTCATTCATCATGTCCATTTCGCAAGTGCGTACTTTATCAAGTAAGTCCGAAATTGATCCATTCTTCCGAAGAATTTTTCTTCCATTCCATTTTAATTTTCAGAACTTGAGAATTAATTGCATGGGTTTTCAAAACGTCAACGACTGCTTCGATCATTTGTGCTCTTCCCAGTCCACACAACTTCGCGAATTCCACCACCCGTTTCACATAGTTGGAATCTGACTCGTTTGGGTTTTGAGTCATCGACCGCAACCTTTGTTTTTGTAGAAAAGCATAGTCTCTGGAACTATAAAATTGTCCCAGGCGCTCTATTGCGTTTGAATATGGAGCATGATTTGGGTCCGGAGCAGTGTCGTTATTGGATAATCCTTCTAATATGTCAATCAATTTGTTTCCAGCCTTCATCTTGAATGCGTTCATTTTCATTGGCTCTTCACAAATGCCCGCAAACTCCATTGCAGCCTCAAAAAGGTCCTTCCAACGTTCAAAGGACTTTTTGTCTATCTCATCCTCCCCTTCTCTAGGATTGCATGTTGGTATTTGCAAAGTCGCGAAAGACATTGACGTCATCATAGATGTCTCATTTGAACGGTGTGCCGACGATTGGATCAATGTTGAGGACATGGGAAGTGGCTCATCCATGAACCTTAAATCTGATGGCTCTTCTAACCAGCTGCTATTATGCCGAACATGTTTGGCCTTTCTATCACCAGACTTCGCTGACTTGCTGTGGAAGTACATTGAACATGCGATGCATTACTCAGAAGTGTTTACACTTTATGTAGCCACAAGAGTTTTTTTTTTAGAATGTAAGTTATTTTAACAACCTTCCTATTCCGTCACGTTGCAGGGATATGAGTATTCGTTCAAAAGTGCATAAATCATATCTATTCCCTCGCGTCGAAAACCCTCCAATTCGTGATAATAATACGCTTTAGATTCTTTTTTCCACTAACTATTAGACAGTTCCTGTCCACTCAGGGAATAAGCTACCAATCAGTTCTCTTTGCCGTCCTCTTGGAGACGTGAGTTAGTATACTCACCCACTCAGGGGTACCAATATACTCTAACATTTCAACATTTCCCACTCAGGAAATAAGCTACCGCTCAGTTATCTCTTTGCCGTCCTCTCGGGGACGCGAGTTTGTATATTCACCTACTCAGTACCAATATACTTTAACTCGCATTTTCCACTCAGGGAATAAGCTACAGCTCCGTTATATCTTTGCCGTCCTCCCGGGGACGCGAGTTTGTATATTCACCCACGCAGAGGTACCAATATATTTTAACTCACATTTTCCACTCAGGGAATAAGCTACCACTCAGTTATCGCTTGGGCGTCCTCTCGGGAACGCGAATTTGTATATTCACCCACTCAGAGGTACCAATATACTCAAACTCACATTTTCCACTCAGGAATAACTATCGCTCAGTTATCCTTTTGCCGTCCTCTCGGGGACGCTATTTTGTATATTTACCCACACAAAGGTACCAATATACTCAAACTCACATGTTCCAGTCAGGTAATAAGCTAACAATCAGTTGTTTCTTTACAGCCCTTTCGTGGACGCGAGGCAGAATATTCACCCACTCAGGAGTATCAATATACTCTAACGTTCTGTTTTTGCTTGAGAATTGCGACCGGTTGTCTATTTCCTATAACGAACCTGCTGGAGAGACTAAATACGTGACGGTTGATACCTCACAACAGCCAAACATATATGAAAATTTGATGTCCCCGAGCAAAATTCAATTTTGGCCGCCATTTTGAATTGGTATATCAAACCCAACTGATTTATGAATTATTACTCCAACTGAAGATTTAATTCACGGTTTGGGCCATGCTTACGACAGATCCATCTTCAATTCACTTCAGGCGCTATTAAAGAGCAACTGTAAAACTAATTCGCTAAGTTTCGCATTGTTTCGCTAAGGCGCTGCCTGTGCCCAATTACCATCTCGGAAACCCCCGATCCCATGGGTCCCCATGTCAAATATGTTATGAAACTTGTTGTTAAAAAGAAAAAAAGATATTAATTCTAATACGTGCTCAAATTTCTCTCGTGTCCTTTTTTTTTGTTTCCCGTTTCGCATTTTAACACAACACTTACACATGTGTGACAGTGTAGGTGTGGAACACAACTAGTTGGCAGCCATTTTGTATGGCGTGTCTATTTGCCATACGATCATACTCAAGCGCGTTCCACTTCTCAGGCGTAACCCACGCTCGTGATTCTTTAAGAAAATTTGGCACTCCTTTATGGTCCCACACACAATAAAACAAATTATCATTTTCTTAAGCGGCATTTGTTCATCAATGCCTTAATATTTTTGCCGCTATCATTGAGTCGCGCCCGCCTAGCGTCCACCTTATATGACAGGTCCGGCCTTTCCTTTTTTTTTTTCCTTTGCTTCTATCTTAAAGGACAATTGCGGGCATCGACTAGATCACTCGTTTTCCCTCTGCATAACGCTCTTAATTCGCTTACCGATTTGCGCCATCGTGGTGATTTCTGCTCGCCGAATTCTGCATTTATTGGTTTTGCTGCTTTCTTGTTCAGATCAATCACAATACTGACGATCCGGTATCCCCGTTTCCTTTTTTTCCGTGCTTTCTCGCCCCTTTTTCGTTTTGCTCTTGCTTGATTTATTTTCCTTTGTTACTATTATCTTGCATTATCGGTACTCAAATTGAACGTTAACGTAAATGATTTTGACGAATCCTACCGCTTTACTTCTTTATTTCATTTTTTTATTTCATATTTTTGATGTATTTTCCTCTTTTTTTATTATTCCTGTGTCCTATTCCTGATCTCTACACTTACCACACGAATAGAGACATGAATCAGCTACATCCTTAATTTTCAATAACGTCAATTCGTAGAGCTTTCCCCGTCGGCTTCCACATGCGATTGTTTGCGTCCCGTATTTCACTAAAACCTTTCCATCCGAAAACTGCACAGTTAGTCCAGCTTCTTCCATTTTGCGTACGGAGAGTAAATTCACATGCGCATTCGGTATGTAGACTACGTTTTTGAGAGTAACAGGTACCACTTTGTCACTAAACGAAGAAAACAATTTTATACTTCCATATTGTACCGCAACTATTGTTTCACCTTCCTTGGCCACTGCAATTGTCATAGGATTGTCCATTAGCATTAGTTTGCAGCAAGTTTCTATCGTTAGTTAAGTGTTCCGACGAACCGGAATCAACAATCCAATTTACCTGCTGTGACGTACTGAGAATTTGATTGCTACCAATGAAGCAAAATACGCATTGTGTTGGTTCGAATTGCTTTCTTTTTGTTTCTGTTTTTCTGGGCAGTCCCCGATTTTGTGACCAATCTTTTTGCAACCAAAACATTTCAATAGTTTCTTTTGTTGGTGCCTGCCACGGTTTGCACTGTATTCACTAGAAAACGCAGCTGGATAGCATTGTGTGTCGTTTCTTCCCGCTGTGCAAAGCGACGGAAGAAATCATGGAGTTGTGAAGCTACGGCTAGATGATAGCTACTTGTATGCGGCTACAAATGACAGCTACCAATTTCTTTTGTTCTTGTTACGTTTTCTTGTTACTTTATTTCACTACCTTATCTCATGCGTCTCTTGTACCATACTCATTCTTCCCATGTGCCCCCGGCATCCGGCAGCTGTGGTGGTGCCAGGTCTGCCAACATTTCTGATGAGAGTGTTGTGGATGTTGTAAGCGAAAGGCCACGGGAGTGACAAAATGCTGACAAATTTTTCAAAATGTGAGCTTTTGTCACTTTTTTGAGCTTTTGTCAAAATTTTGTGACCTGGAGCAGCCAGGAAAAAACGTTGACAAAAGTTGACAAAATTTGACGTTCGTGAAAAAGCGTAAACAAACAGCTATTTGGCGCAGTTGTGACCCATTGTTATGATAATAATGTTAAAATGCATGATTCTAATTGATTTATGTACCTAGTTAGTGCTTGTTAAACAAAATATCGATGATATTCAGATGTTGGAGCTTTTTGTCGCTCTTGTGTATGTTTTTGGTGCGGCCACGAGAAAAGCTCTTTTTTGCAGTTGAAAAGCAATTTTGACAAAGTTGAAAAAAATTTCAACATTTTTTCAGCGCCGTGGCCACGCGCTATGTGGTTTCACTTTCTACTTCGTCGTTAAGACCACAATTATCGAGAAGTATCGCCAGCGATATCTGAACGTCTGTAGTTGCTAGTTCCTCTTGCTGGGAAACCTCTGCTTCATGTCGACTTCGTAGCTGATTACAATGCGATCGAATGAGCTTCCTCGTTGATGACAACCATACATTGTACAGCACACTACCAATTTGCTCAATAACTTGCCCATGAGCCCAACTCCATTTGTTGTTATGGTACACTTTAGCCCACACTAAGTCCTGAGGGGAGTAATGCCGCTTCTTTGCTCCGTGTTTGAGATTGAACTGCTTTTCTTGTTTGTTATCATGGACTTTGTGCGATGAAGAGGGACGTAATGGACGTAATAATTCGAGAGCTGTTCGTATTGGTCTGTTATAAATGTGCTCAGCTGGTGATTTTCCTTCCGGTGAACTACGACATGGTGTTTAACGATAGCACAGCAGAAAGGTGTCGATTGCTTCTTCTAACGTTTCCCCCCCTGCTGTAATTTTTTTAAGGGCTCTCTTGAATGTGTCGACGAATCTTTCTGCTAGTCCGTTTGACTGCGGATGAAAGGGATCAGTCTTCAAATGCACAATGCAAAATGTTTCGAACATATTACTGGTAAATTGTGTACCATTATCAGTGACCAATGTTTCAGGTTGTCCGTGTCTTGCGAAAATATTGCGGAGCATGCGCAATGTTGCGGTTGTGGTGATGTCTTTAGTGCGCATCACTTCTGGCCACTTAGAGTATGCGTCAACCAGAATCAGATAGTAGTAACCGTCAACAGGCCCTGCATAATCGAGATGTAGCCTTTGCCATGCTTTTTCCGGAACAGGCCAGGATTCAAGAGTTGTTTTTCTATCTGTTTTCGCAACACTAGATCATTCGATACACGATTTTACGATATGTGCAACGTCTTCATCGACGTTTGGCCAGTACACATACTGCCGTGCGATCGAGCGCATGCGTTCGATACCAGGGTGTCCCTTGTGTAGCTGCTTGAGGACACTTTCCCTGGAACTGGGAGGCACGACCAATCTCTCTCCATACATAATACAATCTGCTACGACAGACAGTCCATCTCGTCGTTGATAAAATTGTAGGATTTTAGGATCGTTTATGATGGTTTTAGGTGGCCAACCTTCCTTAATGAACTTGATGATTTGTTGTAAGTCATCATCATTGTTGGTTGTATTTTGAATTGTCTTGAACGACAATGGGACTGCTTGCAGCGATTCGTTCAAGATGCTCCGAATACTTTTTTCGAAAGTGAGATTAGCTATGACCATCTCTTCATCTGGCCGCACATGTCGATTGATAAGACGTGATAATACGTCGGCGTGACCAAAACTATCTGTAGAGATATAGTTAATCGAAAAATCGTAGAGCAGAAGAGTTAATGCCCATCGTTGTAAACGATTTGCTGTATACGTTGGTATACC
Organism: Anopheles gambiae; assembly: GCF_943734735.2. Taxonomy (NCBI): domain Eukaryota; kingdom Metazoa; phylum Arthropoda; class Insecta; order Diptera; family Culicidae; genus Anopheles; species Anopheles gambiae. The sequence goes on from NC_064602.1 coordinate 51,433,311, forward strand.
CTTCTTTGCACCAAAAATAGCCAATAAAGGTTTGTGATCTGTTTCCAGAATGAATCGACGCCCATAAATCATTCTGTGAAAGCGTGTAACCGCAAATATCAAACCCAGCGCCTCTTTTTCAATTTGGCTATAGTTACTTTCAGCTGATGTTAAGCTACGCGACACATGGTAAATGGCTTTAATTGATCCATCAGGAAACTTGTGAGCAATGCGAGCACCCAATCCTACATTTGAAGCGTCTGCAGATACTATTATCTCCATTTTTGGATTGTAATGCGTTAGCAGTAATGGAGATTGTAAAATTTCTTGAAAACGATCGAATGATCTTCGGCATGCTGTGGACCAATGAAATTTCATACCTGCCTTCAAAAGTTGATCCATGGACTGACGGAGTGTGCGCATTTCTTGAACATATTTGCCATAATAATTTATGGCTCCAAGGTATGATCGCAGCGTTGGAATGTCGTGCGGCGGTGGCATGCTCACAATTGGTGCTATTTTATCTAGATCTGGCCGGATTCCTTGTGCATCAAGGATTTGTCCCAGATATTTGACTTGGCGCATATTGAAATTACATTTTTTAATGCGTACGGTAAATCCGTAATCTCGCAAACGGTTTAGCACGAGATGTAAGTTTTGCTGATGCTCATCTTCGTTTCGTCCACCTACTAATATGTCGTCCAGATACCCTGTGGTGCTATTGAGCCCAGCGAGCATCAAATCCATCAACTTTTGAAATGCCCCTGGCGCTGATTTGATGCCGGGTGACAATCGTGTGAATTGAAACAATCCCTTGTGGGTGTTGATGGTTAGGAATGGTTGGCTTGCTTCGTCTACGGGTACTTGTAGGTAGGCGTCCGACAAATCAATATGGCTGAAAATGATGCAGTTAGCCATTTTCACGAAGATATCCTCTGGCAGTGGTAAAGGATAATTATTCGACTCCAGCACGTTGTTCAACCCCGTCGAGAAATCCGCACAAATACGAACGGTGCCGTTCGGTTTTCGTACCACGACGATGGGTGCCGCCCAGTCAGAAAAGTCCACTTTTTTGATGATGCCAAAACTTTCCAGACGATGCAGCTCATCTTCAACAACAGCTTCCATCATGTACGCAACGGGTCTCTTTGCACGAAATACTGGTGTAGGCGTGCCCTTCAACGTAAGTTGTACTGCTGTCTTGTTTTACAACCCCATTTTGTCGTTGAAGACGTCTGGATAACGAGACCGTAGTTCTGCTATGTTTGTCGTCTTCGTGGTGCAGATCTGGTTGCAGAACGCTGTGATTGGCTCGTTCCACAGTCCAAAAAGGTCCATCATATCAATCCCTAAAACGTTAAGATTGACATTCGGATCAGTTACAAAACACTTACCCTGTTTCGTAACGTTATTGATGGTGATGCTGCACTCCAGCTCCGCCGCTAATTGCAACGGATCGCCCGACGCTGTCCTAGCATTGCAAGTGGCTGGTTTGACTGCCGGAGAACCGATACGCTTCCATGCCTGATGTGAGATGATGGTGATGTCCGATCCCTTGTCAATTTGCAGTCGATGGGGAATGTTGTTGAGATGAACAGAGACGAACTTCCTTCTTTGCGTGACATGGTTGACTGTCACTATTTTCGATGTCTGTCCCTGATGTTGCTTCCGCTTGTACTGCTTCTTCCACGGTGCCTTCTGCGCTGGAGCACTGGTGGTCGCCATTGATGTGAAACAGGCGCAGTATCCCTCGGAATGTCCAATTTTACCACAATCTTTGCATTTGTGGTTTCGACTCGGACAATCTTTGTGGAAGTGCATTGCACCGCAAGACCAGCAAGGAGTACGAGGATGATCCTGATGTTTGTTTCCTCCGCTGGGATGACGTTGTTGCTGTGATGAACCTTAGTTAGCAACGTACTGCACTAACGATGGTTGCCCCACAAGCACAGTGTCCTGTTTGAGGTTAACGAGACTGTTGCACTGTTCGACGATTTGTTGGAGCGTGATGTCCTGTGCTTCGTTCACTTTGTTGATCAGCCTCATACGAATCTCTGCATCGCTGCTTGACTTAAGTCCACATACGTAGATCAAGCATTTAAACTGTCCCCAGTTAACTCGGAAAGTTTAAAATCAACACAGGATTTGTTCACTTTACAGGAATATGAAAGATAATCATCTACGTCATCTTTTGTCATTTGAAGACAATTGTATCTGCGGCGAAACGTAGAGATGGTAGCGCCAAACAGGGATTTCAGCTTTTCCACTGTTTGTTCGAATGTGAATTCGCGAGCTAGTTTTGGCAATATGAAACTATTGTACCGCTCGTGATCTTGTGGGCTCAGTTTGCGTAAAAGTAACCTCTCTTTTCCCGCGTTGTCAAGGTTGCAAGCATCCCGATCGAAAAGTTCGCTGTAACGGGAATACCAGGCGTCGAAAGTGTATCCGTTTTCTTTGTCGTAGACAAACTCTGACATATTACTTGATAATGAGTCAAGTACAACCTCCACATGTGTGAACTTTTGTATGGATTAATTCGTCAATTGAAGCTGTTGTGCCATAGAAGACATGAGGCTCTGCTGATTGGCGAGAATTTTCAGTATCGCTTCCGACACATTCTTTGATGACTCTCCTCCGCCTGCTGCAGAATTGTTTTCTTGAGCACCTTCCATTGTCGATGATAACACACGGTCCCGGGAAAATTTTCGCTGGTTTTTGCAAACTTCTACCGCCTCGTCGCCACTGTTACGTTTTCTTGTTACTTTATTTCACTACCTTATCTCATGCGTCTCTTGTACCATACTCATTCTTCCCATGTGCCCCGGCATCCGGCAGCTGTCACTTGTCACCCCGAGGTGCGTATAGAAATGCAGGTGGACGCACTGCTAGCCGAAGGGGTTCACACCGCACAGTGGGCTGTCCTGCCAACAGTTCTTAATGTCAAATGTAGTTGCGGAATGTAGCTATCGTTTGAGAGCCCAGCTACGCTACCCAATTGACATTTTCGAGCACGAATAATCGGGAATTCGAGCAAATTCCCTTAAACAGGAGCCTTAAACTTCCCTTAAACTGCACCAGTTTAAGGGAATTTCGAAAAAGGCCTTTAAAATCAACTGTGATGCGGCTTTTTCGTTGTTTTCTTTTAGATTCGCTCGAAAATGATGTTTCCTATCGTTATAGTTGGTCATGGAGCCATTTTATACATATATAATATCGATTTTTTATAAAATAACAATACACAAAATTTGCTTTTGTTTTTCATAAAAAATCTAAACTACGAATGTAAAATGAGCTCGACGGCATCGTCAATCGATAGAAGGAAGTCTAATTTGCGAACTCACCAAATCTTAGCGCTGTCAACTCACTCGATCGTACACAAATCTAAGATTTCAGGCGTATCGAGTACTAATCGAGCAGATATGAGAAAACAATTTCGACCAAATGTCACTTGGGTACTCGATCGAGCCGAACACTCGAAATTGAACGAAGAATGTTCGTGTTTCGTTAAGCACGATATGAAGTGACAGGGCTGTGCCTGAACAAAGGCCTTTAAAATCAACTGTGATACGGCTTTTTCGTTGTTTTCTTCTAGATTCGCTCGAAAATGATGTTTCCTATCGTTATAGTTGGTCAAGTAGCCATTTTATACTTAAATAATATTGATTTTTTATAAAACTAGTTAAAATGGCCCGGTTACAGGGCTACGCAACGTTTATTGGGACATATACGTCTTATCAACGACATAAGAATTGCACTTCAAATAATCATTTTGTTTTTGAATCCTTTGTAAAAGAATTTTTTGTGTGCTAATATTATTTATAACAAACTTTGCAGTGTATAGGATTTGATAATTTTCTTTATTTAATGTATTCAATTTGTAGTACATTAAATGAGAGTGGTGTACCGGTTGGAATAATTTTTTTTATCAAAATACACACTGTTTGCGATAAATTTAATCTTTCGGGTCATATGTTCCAGGTAACATCAAGTCCCGTGGTATCTTGGCATACGCCTTATCGAATCCCGGGAATGTCGTATTCTACGAACTCTTTCCGCTCTACAGCATCTTGAACAGTCTGGGCTGTCGGCACACGCATGTTTTCCCGCAAACACAATGCCCTAAATTTGCCTCCCAGCATGCTCCGCCGGATGCACTGCTGCAGGACCTGAACGTTGGTACCAAGCGAAACTATTGGCAATATCTGTCGAAAGTCGCCACATACCAGCACCACCTTATCACCGAACGTTCGGCGATTTCCCATAACGTCCTGCAGGGCGTGATCGAGAGCGCGAACCTGGTCTTCAAACTAAGGCCCATGGGCCGCATGCGGCCCTCGAGAGCCTATTATTAGTTTATAGACCCCTGTTGTAGAGCATAGCAGCTGCTCATGGATGTCTCGTTCCATAAGATCAGTGATGCCTTTTGCATCAATTCAGCCAGTGCTGACTATACATGGATGTTACAGGAACTGTTAGCGTCCAGGTATAGCGATATCTTGAATGAAGAGTGAAGCGTCGTCCCCCGGTCAGTAGCAGTGCAGCAATTCCATTTGGAGCCACTGCGATTACAATTTTTGATTGGCATCCCGTGTACGCAATAATAGTTTCGAACAGAAACGGCTTCCCGGTGCTACCAGGTCCATCAAAGAAAAAGTTATGTCCATGTGTCTTCTCCCGGCTGGAATGTTCTGTTAAACCGTAACTATCCACTGCTGCGATAATTACATCGTAATTTATTATTCGTTGTTCAAACGGTTCACGTATACTAATATGTTGTCCAGCACACCGATAGCATAAGAGTGCTCCGCGTCCATCAGGGAAAATATTTCGGCAACAGATATGGCGCATTGTAGCAGGTCTGGTCCTATCTGCATAAAGTCAGATACCTGCGGCATACTCGGAAACATCGTCAGCGTCTTCTGAGGCGCTATTTCGCTCAGGTGCTGATCAATGAGTCGCAGCACTTTGAGGCGCTTGACAGCTCGCAGCAGCCGATTCTGCTCGGAGTGTGTACGGTGCACCGGCTCTGATTTCGCCGGTAAAAGTTTTTAGAACGACGTTTGCGTCCTACAATAAAAGAGGATTCTGGGACATTCCCTCCGACAATATAAGGGAAAATAGGTGATGCAGATGTTGAGCATTCCAAATGAAACTGCTTCCTGTAGGGTCCTGGATATTTTGGTGTCGTCTTGCAAAAATCCAGACATCAACAGTACACCATGCGGTCAATAACGATATCAGTCTGGCAGCGGTGTGTGATCCACTGGTTACCCGTACCAACATACCATGGAAGCTGCTGTAATTAATGTTATGCTTACTTGTACTTATTTAATTTTTAAACTATTTATATCACTTCATAAATATTACACAACATATTACACAACATATTATTATTAACTGTAGGAGGCGAGCTGAACGTAGGGACATAAGGACGTAAGGACAGCAGACACAGATTCACGTGTTTTTCTGTTAACAGTTCAGCGTGAATTGACTTCTTTATTATTTTTGTTGACAGTTCACATCTTTTTGACATTTGTATAAATGCAAAGGTATGTACATATGTGTCATTTGACGTTTAATGCCTACACATGACAGTTCGGTCTCTGTTTGTCTACAATACGTATGTTTATTTGAGGTAAACATGATTGTCGTATTACGTCCAACGCCTACATCGATGAATCGCTATATCGGTGTAAAATGTCCGAGAAAACCAACACGGTAAAAAACTCATCCAAGTTATCCGCACCTAACATCAACTCACTAACCAACATCGTCTCACTATAGAGTGAAAAAGTAACGCTCTATAGTGAGAGATTGAAAATGAGAACCTTTTTGTAAAATTTGTTATAGGACTAGTTAATTTGGCCCGGTTACAGGGTTATGCAAGATAATTTCTGGGGTATATAATAACCTGCAGGCAACGGATTTCTTAAAATACAACGCAAATTCCATGTGGTTTTTAATTCCAAGTGATGCATTAATCCCGAACCCATGTAATCCTGAAATTTTATAGAACTTATTCTGGTGCTGGAACTGATTCCATTCCCGTATAGGTATTATAATTAGTCATGAACCTGATCGTGGAACTGATCCTAACCCCTTAATGATCCTAACCCCTTACTGATCCTTTTTACTGATCCTGATCCATTCCGGTCGGGAAGTTGATCCCATTCCCATACCGGATCTGAAAAATATCTTGACCCTATAAGGTAAACGTACCTATAGTGGTGTAGTAACAATAGTGGTAGTATGGCTCTAAAATGTGATAATAAGATTATTAAGAACAATTAACTTATTTATTTCATTGTTTAATGTTATCTGTTCTTTTAAAAAAGGCTATAAAAGTTAAATTGGGTCATTCCATTGCAGTGATAGAAACATAACATATTTTGTGAAATGTGTCAACATTCTTCCAAAATCCTTAGGATTTCAAAACTCATATTTTTGCTAACGTTTTAAATGACCACATAACAATGCAATTATTATTTTTTTAACACAACTTTCGTGAAATGTTATTGATTTACTAATATTTATTGCCTTTGGACCATATTTTTGCATTTTTATTTGTTTTTTTTTACCATAGTGACATTATAGGTACAAAAAACAGCCATGTTGCTATAGTGGTCATAATTATAAAATTAGTAAAAACCGAACATTTTAGATTTTTTTCCGCAATATTGTTAACATTTTGTATTGTTTACACTAAAATAAGCAACGGAAATGAGTTTCCTGTAAGTAATTTACCAAAAAAGTCAAAAATTCGTATATTCAACTGAGTGAATAACCGACTTCGAATCAAGCTTACTCTTACTGGTTTTTAAAGACTACAGTTATAAAGTTTTTTAGTTAATATTTCAATCACTAATCACACTTAATACATTTTTACGATCAAATTATGTAAGAAAACAATATTATGGATGTGATTCTTACTATTCATTTGAAAACAGCTTCAAACTAAGTTCCGTGTGTATTATACACAGTTTTTAGGTATCTTTGTTTACCAACACGATAGTAACACAATACTACGACTATAGGAACCATACCACCATTATAGGTACAACGAAGCAGTCACAAAAATATACTTTTTTCGTAAATTGGTTGTGTTTGATGGTTAAAATGCTTGTGATTGCGAAGATAAAACATATTCCCATTGCTTTCTGTTAAAATATTCATAAATTTACCTTCCTGACACTTTAAATCTATTGAAGTATATTTGTACCCTTACATTGATATTTTTACCCTACCGGTACTTAAATTGTATATATATATATATCGGTATAACAGCTCCAAAAACCGTACCGGCCTTGGAATTGATCCCAAACCCACACCAGAACCTACACTGAACCCATAACGGTCCTGGAACTGTTCCTGACTCTATGCAGATCTTGCAACATATACATTTCGGTACTGGAACAGAACCCCCTACTGATCCTTGAAATGATTAAGATTCCATGTCTGTCATGGAACAGATCCTGATTCCTAGCCCAGATACTGCTTCCTTATATATTTCGGGACCTGAATAGTACCTGAATCTGATTCACTAATCGAACCACCCAGTCCAATTTTCCTATTTTTATCTCTTGTTGCATCGAGGGGTCCCGCGGTACTATCGTCAACTCGGACATTTTAATAACATGCCCGTCCCATGGACCGTCCCATGGACCGTCGCCCTAATCAAGGATTAACTATCCGGCTAAGTGGTACTAAGTATCGAAAGCCTGTATAGACCGGCATGTCCTGTTACTCCTAAAAGAAGGTTATTTGTTTCAGTTACTTTTTCGTATAAATGTTTTCGCAACGTTTTCATATATCCGGATCCAGTTCTTTGGACCACTGATTGGAACATTTTACTTACATGTAGTAGAAGACATTCTTTAGCTTTGCTTAAATCAAAAATTAGGCCCATGCATAGAAAAAGACCACGGAAAAAAGTTCAATTATTCAATTCTGACTGTAATTTGTATCATTGTTCTCCATACGTTTCAAAATACCAAAAACTAAGTCAGCGTTGCGTTTTCTATAGTCGATGTGGTTGCCATTGTATGGATGTAAACTAAGCAAAAAACATCCAAGCTACCGCTGGAAAGTAACGCTGATCAGCCTTTACTAGAATTTTATAATAGAGATAACGTCACACAAAATTAGCTTTTGTTTTTCATCAAAAATCTAAGCTTTGTGTGTAAAATGAGCTCGACGGCATCGTCAATCGATAGAAGCAAGTCTAATTTACGAACTCACCAAATTTTAGCGCATTCAACACACTTGATCACACACAAATCCACAATTTCAGGCGTATCGAGTACTAATCGAGCAGATATGGGAAAACAATTTCGAGCAAATGTCACTTGGGTGGCTCCGCCTCATACCCCTCGCCTGAGCGCGATGTCGAAGGTTTGGATGTGTTGATGCGTCAGACGGCCAATCGCTGTCACCGGTCGTCCGTGTTTTTCCCTCCATAGCGCTATCTCTTTCTCGCGTGTGGTCAATGCTCGCGAGCTGTTGTGGCGCTTAAAAAACCTTTTACACACATTGCTGCGATGTATTTGAATTTTCACAAATCAAACAAAAAAAGTGCAATAAGTTCAATTGCTGCAATGTAAAAATGACTAAGGTGCCTTCCGCCGCCAGCTGATTGGTTGTTGTGGTGTATGCATTGCGGTTGTGTATTGTTATTGGTGGGTGGGTGTTAGCATTTATTAATTTGTGTGTGACCTTGAGACGCTGTGGGAGAAGCTGGATTGGGATTTGAAGTGTTATCGGTGTATTGATGGTTTATTTTATTTCGTGCCGCTGCTGATGAGACCATTCGATGCCCGTGGCCTCGTGGACGAAGCCTATTTAAAACAAGCGTAGGAGAACGTCTAACACTAATCTAATATTTTTTTAATTTGAACATGTTTGATGCTTCAACGACCTTCTAAGCATCATGTAGCACAGTGTATAGTGGCAATAAAATATGTTGTAGCATATCTGCTATACAGAACATATTGTAATACACACTATCAGCCATAGACACATAGTAACACACTTTGGAAAGCCAAGTCACACCATTTTTAACACATTCAGTAAATCAGACCATACCATACACATCCGGAAGAGCTCAGGTCACACCGTTCATATAAAAACAATTGTGACACACTTAACAGAACCAATCGAAAAAACCGAAAAAACAATTGTGACACACTTAACAGAACCAACCGAAACGTACAACATAAGCAGGAGCAGTTTATGCATTATAACCCAAAGCAGGAACAGTATAAGCGTTAAACCCAAAACAGGAACAACCATCGTTCTTGTCAACAAAAAACAAACGTGAGAAACCCTTAACTTCTTTTGAGTATAAATAAAACCAACTCCGATCATGGCAGGTCAGATTCGTTCGGACTGTCAGGATAGGATTATGCCCATCCTACATCTATCGAGTTCTCATTTAAAGAGTTTAGATATGTCCCCCTGCCCAAGGTAAGGCCTCTAAACTTCAACGTTTCCAGTAAGGGAAACCTCCTAAAGGTTTCTATGATCGCCTGGACGATCAAGTGTCGAAAGTCCGCTCGAAACAGTATCCACCTCAGTTCTGCTTAATTCGGCAAAAGATGACCTACCGTAACGATATTTGAAGGCCACCCTGGCCAACGCGAGTTCAAAGATACTACATGGCAACCGTTCCAAAATCGAACATATCGTAACAGTTATCAAACATATTACAATTTTTTTAATGTGCCGAAATCTTTCTCACGTTTTCGGGTCTCGTCACACACACGCACACACACAGCGCGGGGAAAGTGACCGTTCACTCTATCATGTCGCGATTCCCCACCCCGCCCGGCGCTAGGGATGAGGATGCGCTACATGATAGCTGAACCAGTCGTTCTTCCGATAAGGTAGCCGTACTCGCTCGTGTAGGTAGTGGGGGGGGGGGTTGGTGGAGGGTGCGTGATCGCGTGCACGCTTTCGTGCGTGCGTGATCGCGTGCGCGTGTACGTGCATGTGTGCGTGTGTGCGTGCGTGTGTGTGTGCGTGCGTGTGGAAACCCCAAAACTATTTGATTCCGATGCGTACATTTTAATCCGCTACGGCTACAAAGTCCATGCATTTTTGATCTCGCTACCTGAGAGACAACACAACCATTGGCATTGGCATCTTTGCCATCGGCTCTGCTGTTGGGGGTATTAAAGAGACACAGGATCTAAGCAAACGTGCGTGTGATATGTTGCACATTTATTTCTAATTCAGCTAGCGGACGCAAGTGGAAACAACATTTTGAATTGAATTCATACAAAAGAGGATCCTGGATTTGTTTATTACGGTGCGCGTATGGTGCTGCACCTGTCCGTCCAGAATCTGATGGCTCGTTGGTTTGGAGTACAGTGAACCCTCTCTTATTTGACACCTCTCCAATTTGAAAAACCTCTCTTATTTGAACATTTTGCACAGTCCCTTGATTTCCAATACATTTTTGTTCCTCTAATTTGGAAAACCTCTGAAATCTGTGTCCCTCTTATTTGAGTATGGTGTTGCCATGGTTATTGAAAGATGTATGCTCAAATTAGCGATTCTGTTCGCAGTTTCCTATAGCAACAGTTAAGGCTGCATACTAAATGTTCTGTCTTTTTCTTGTCTTGTATGGACCTTTCATTCACTTTCAACCTCTGTAATTTGAAAACCCCTCTTATTCCCGCTTGGCAAAGAGTAACTCATTTTGATGCCTCTCGCTACCCCTGGCCCTAGTTTTGAAGGAATCATGCGACACACTCGCACTCCACTACCCCATCCCATGGAAAAACGCTCCCACCATCGAGGTGTTGACCAAAATTTCGCTGTGTGCATGAGACACACACTCGCACTCCTCCAGCCCTCCACAGCTGAACGCTCCCACCGTTACGAATTTGCGAGAATTTTTGCTCTGAGCGTGAGACCCTGAAGCGCCAGAGATGACACTATGTGTAAAGACGATCATTATTCGATATGGTCAAAATGCGTCGTTTGTCGTTTCATTTATCTGGTAATGATGTTTTCACTTCATCAAAATTTTAAACATTAACAACTAGGCTGATAACAATAATTGAAATGTAAATCAGAATAAATTAAATTCATTTGAAGTAAAATAAATACCATTATACTCTATTTTGACCAAATGATCAACACTTGTACATAGTGCCATTTACTTTGTGTTCTTCACTTTCGCGCTGTGTTGTGATCGTTCGAAACTCATTGCCAGAACGAATGCAAATTTCATTTGCGAAGGATCGGTGCCGGAAGATGCAGTGAAAATTATAAAATGTTTATAGAAAAGTGGTTAAGTAAAACGTGAAAGATGTAAACGCAGGCGTAACTGCAGTTTGTTTTGTTACATTATCTACGGGTAAGTGCATGCATAAGAAGAAGAATATTTCAAATAATGTTTGTGTTTTAACAATCGTATTGCTTTTAATGTTTGTTTATTCTTCTATTATTTGCCATCACACCTAGCTATTTCATTACCAAAGCACCTGATAACCGATCAAAGAAGGTGAATCGGGCTTACAGAGTCGCCGTTTAACTTCAAATATCTTCGTGATCGGTAAGTTTTAAATAGTCCTAGTTATGTTCACCATTCTAATGCTAGATATATCTTTCATTCCTCAGGAAAACGCATGAAACAACAAGTGTTTTTCTTCCAACAGCACGCGCCATCGGTGGAGCAAGCAGCCAACGATTTGATCGCCAGTACGCGCCATCAAGAATTGATATTTTGCCAAACAGTACTGTGAATAAAAAACTGCACACTTCCCCCTGAGCAAAGCGACGGAAGAAATCATTCCCTTTCGCGCATTTTCTCATGCTTTCTTTTTCCCTCCTACGGCAAATTTGTCAAGCAGCGTTTCGAGCTACCCGTCCCTGGCTCTGCCTCATACCCCTCGCCTGAGCGCGCTGTCGAAGGTTTAGATGTGTTGGTGCGTCAGACGGCCAATAGCTGTCAGCCGTCGTCCGTGCTTTTTCCCTCCATAGCGCTATCTCTTTCACGCGTATGGTCAATGCTCGCGAGCTGTTGTGGCGCTCAAAAAAACCGTTAACAAACATTGCGGCGATGAAGTTGCATTTTCACAAATCAAACCAAAAACGCGCAATGAGTTCAATCGCTGCAATGTACAAATGACTAAGGAATCGCTAGTTCACGTTGGAGGGTTTGCTGTGCAACGCGCAGAACCCTAATTCCAAGTAGCGCACGCAAGACAGGTGGCCATGGCCGTGCATAGGAAAGCTTAAACCAAATTACATAAAGCTTAAGTTTATGTGACACTATGATTTTCCTTTTATATGTTGTAGATTGCACAGATATGCTGAGTCGTATGCGCATGGGTGTGAGTGTGCGTGTGTGTGCACAACTGTCGCCGAATGTGTTTTCTTGCGGAATATTATGATCCATCGGTCAAAGAAAGGAAGGTGTTCATGACGGTGTTTTTTTTTTATTGTGGAGCTGCATCCTTCCCCCTGCCTGCAGCGTATGCATCGAGCAGGAGACAGTGTGGCAGTATGCAAGTTGCCCGCTGGATAAGAGCGGGCCCGCGGCACCGCCATCATTCCGCACATCTTAACAGCATGCCCGTCGTGGGTTCTAACCGCGTATGAACCGTCCGCCGTAGCAAGGAGTGACTATCCGGCTACGTGGTACTCAAGTCCTGAAAAGGCCGGCTTGATCGCGTAGGCCATTACGCCAATAATAAGAATAAGAAGAAGAGGAATAACACAGCATAACAGCCCACACCCGGAGAAGAGATTGGCTTATCTTTGTTGCTGCCGTGTTACCGCTGTGACGCGACAAATGCACGGAATGCAATCGACCAAAACATTAACCTACCGAGCCGAACCCATTTCCAAGGCAGTGCCGGTCGCTCGGCGTCATGATATCGACTCTGAGCCAACAAGCCGCCGGATTCTGGACGGACAGGTGCAGCACCATACGCGCACCGTAATAAACAAATCCAGAATCCTCTTTTGTATGGATTCAATTCAAAATGTTGTTTCCACTTGCATCCGCTAGCTGAATTGGAAAGAAATGTGCTACATATCAGACGCACGTTTGCTTCGATCGTTTGTCTTTTTAATACCCCCAACAGCAGAACCGGTCGCAAAGATGGTGGTGCCAATTAATTGGTTGTATTGTGTCGTAGGTAGCGGTAATCGATCGGGCGGCGTGCAGTGCGTTTTCTAAGAATGCATGGAGTGTGTAGACGCAGCCGGTGACAATGCACGCATTAGAATCAAACAGTTTTGGAGTTCCCGCACACACACACACACACGCGCACGCACGAACACATGCACGCATGCACGAATGCACGTACGCGCGCACGCGAGCACGCGAGCACGCACCCACGAAAGCGCGCAGGCGAGCACACACCCCCCATCAACCCCCCCCCCCCCCCTCCCGCATGATCGATTACGGCTACCTTATCGGAAGAAAGGCTGGTTCCTCACTCAAAGCACCGGGAGGGGAGGGGGATCGCGGCATGATAGAGTGGACGATCACTTTCCCCGCGCTGTGTGTGTGTCCGTGTGTGTGTGTCGTGGCCAGAAAACTCGAGACAAATTCCGGCACATTGAAAAAAAATATTTTTTATTGCCACTATACACCGTACTACATGATGCTTACAAGGTTGTTGAAGCATCAAACATGTTCAAATTAAAAAAATATTAGATTAGTGTTAGACATTCTCGTACGCTTGTTTTAAATAGGCTTCTTCACCCTCAATTGGCAGGGGCATCGAATGGTCTCATCAGCAGCGGCACGAAATAAAATAAACCATCAATACACACCGATAACACTTTAAATCCCAAAATGAACCAGCTTCTCCCGCATCGTCAAGGTCACACACAATAAATAAATGCTATACCCACCAAATACAATACACAACCGCAATGTACATATATACCAACGCATACACACAATCAGCTGACGGCGAAAGGCACGGGCTGAAGCGCAAGTAAGGCAAGGCAGGGAGGGGAAAGGGAGTGAGAGGAAGAGGAGGAAGGAATGGGCGCCAATATTTTTTGAATTTTTCGGCCGTTTTTTTTGCTCCGCCGTCTGAAATAGTTCATCCATTCCTTCAGCAGATGGCGCTCGTTCCGCACCTAAAAACTGCAAGAAATACGCCGGCTATCGTAGTTTTGGCTGAAGTCTAGCGTATTTTTTGCGTATTTTTTGACGCAAAACTACGCAAAAAACTACGCAGAAAACTGCTCGAATTTGCACAGCGGGACGCCGGCTATCGTAGTTTTGGCTGAAGTCTAGCGTATTTTTTTGCGTATTTTTTGACGCAAAACTACGCAAAAAACTACGCAGAAAACTGCTCGAATTTGCACAGCGGGACGTTACGCTAGCGTTACGCGTAACGCCTGTTTATCACAAACCCAAGTAGCATTTTTGAACGCCTGTTTTAACCGCCGTGGATGAGCAAATTAATAAATAATCATGTCTTAATATTGTTTATTTATATTATAATTATAATTATAACAATCTTACACATAAAAAGAGTAAATAATAAAAAATGATAATCTATCTATTTACCCAGTTATTGATGAAGCAGGATAATGAAATACATACAAGTATTTTTAAACTTCAATAACCACATTTTAAAAGAGCCCTCGTACCTAAAGTAAATTTCATTCAAAATGGCCTGAAACACAGATTGAATAGGTAATAATTATATTTTATATATATATTTATTCATAAATATTTTTATTATTTTATATTTTATACTCATAGGGAATGTCACTCGAATTTAAAGCTTTTGGGGTGTTTATGAACTTCCTTCTTTCAGACAATTTTTCATAAACCGTAGAACAAACAATGAAAAATATTAAACATTTTATTAACTTGTTGTTCTAAAATTAAATCTCGTAGAAATCGATTCATCTTAAAGCAATTCGTGTTTTTCTATCGCAATTTAAAATATTTTTTATTCAAATAATGTACACTGGTCGGTCGCCTGGATGACAAAACAGTAAATAAAATGCTGCTTGGGAATATTTTAAGGGATGTAACGCTTCTCCAATGTAACGTAGAGGGCTGAGCCTTACTTTTACCCAAAAGCTTAGTGTAACAAAGTTATGCTTAATGCTTAACACGTTCAGATCGATTGCAGGACCCAGGGACTTTCCAGCCTGCGTTCTAGATGTTGGTGGAAAAGAAAGTTGATGAAAATCAGCGCCGGGATGAACGTGTTAATGCGAATTAAGATTAAGCGCGTTTCACAGCAAACATTGCAGCAATTGAACTTATTGCGCTTTTATTGTTTGATTTGTGAAAATTCAAATACATCGCAGCAATGTGTGTAAAAGGTTTTTTAAGCGCCACAACAGCTCGCGAGCATTGACCACACGCGAGAAAAAGATAGCGCTATGGAGGGAAAAAGCACGGACGACCGGTGACAGCGATTGGCCGTCTGACGCACCAACACATCCAAACCTTCGACATCGCGCTCAGGCGAGGGGTATGAGGCGGAGCCAGGGACGGGCAGCTCGACGAGCTGCTCGACAAATTTGCCATTGGAGAGAAAAGGAAGGCATGAGGCCGAAAATACACGCCCGCTGTGCAAATTCGAGCAGTTTTCTGCGTAGTTTTTTGCGTAGTTTTGCGTCAAAAAATACGCAAAAAAATACGCTAGACTTCAGCCAAAACTACGATAGCCGGCGTCCCGCTGTGCAAATTCGAGCAGTTTTCTGCGTAGTTTTTTGCGTAGTTTTGCGTCAAAAAATACGCAAAAAATACGCTAGACTTCAGCCAAAACTACGATAGCCGGCGTATTTCTTGCAGTTTTTAGGTGCGGAACGAGCGCCATCTGCTGAAGGAATGGATGAACTATTTCAGACGGCGGAGCAAAAAAAACGGCCGAAAAATTCAAAAAATATTGGCGCCCATTCCTTCCTCCTCTTCCTCTCACTCCCTTTCCCCTCCCTGCCTTGCCTTACTTGCGCTTCAGCCCGTGCCTTTCGCCGTCAGCTGATTGTGTGTATGCGTTGGTATATATGTACATTGCGGTTGTGTATTGTATTTGGTGGGTATAGCATTTATTTATTGTGTGTGACCTTGACGATGCGGGAGAAGCTGGTTCATTTTGGGATTTAAAGTGTTATCGGTGTGTATTGATGGTTTATTTTATTTCGTGCCGCTGCTGATGAGACCATTCGATGCCCCTGCCAATTGAGGGTGAAGAAGCCTATTTAAAACAAGCGTACGAGAATGTCTAACACTAATCTAATATTTTTTTAATTTGAACATGTTTGATGCTTCAACAACCTTGTAAGCATCATGTAGTACGGTGTATAGTGGCAATAAAAAATATTTTTTTTCAATGTGCCGGAATTTGTCTCGAGTTTTCTGGCCACGACACACACACACGGACACACACACAGCGCGGGGAAAGTGATCGTCCACTCTATCATGCCGCGATCCCCCTCCCCTCCCGGTGCTTTGAGTGAGGAACCAGCCTTTCTTCCGATAAGGTAGCCGTAATCGATCATGCGGGAGGGGGGGGGGGGGGGGGGTTGATGGGGGGTGTGTGCTCGCCTGCGCGCTTTCGTGGGTGCGTGCTCGCGTGCTCGCGTGCGCGCGTACGTGCATTCGTGCATGCGTGCATGTGTTCGTGCGTGCGCGTGTGTGTGTGTGTGTGCGGGAACTCCAAAACTGTTTGATTCTAATGCGTGCATTGTCACCGGCTGCGTCTACACACTCCATGCATTCTTAGAAAACGCACTGCACGCCGCCCGATCGATTACCGCTACCTACGACACAATACAACCAATTAATTGGCACCACCATCTTTGCGACCGGTTCTGCTGTTGGGGGTATTAAAAAGACAAACGATCGAAGCAAACGTGCGTCTGATATGTAGCACATTTCTTTCCAATTCAGCTAGCGGATGCAAGTGGAAACAACATTTTGAATTGAATCCATACAAAAGAGGATTCTGGATTTGTTTATTACGGTGCGCGTATGGTGCTGCACCTGTCCGTCCAGAATCCGGCGGCTTGTTGGCTCAGAGTCGATATCATGACGCCGAGCGACCGGCACTGCCTTGGAAATGGGTTCGGCTCGGTAGGTTAATGTTTTGGTCGATTGCATTCCGTGCATTTGTCGCGTCACAGCGGTAACACGGCAGCAACAAAGATAAGCCAATCTCTTCTCCGGGTGTGGGCTGTTATGCTGTGTTATTCCTCTTCTTCTTATTCTTATTATTGGCGTAATGGCCTACGCGATCAAGCCGGCCTTTTCAGGACTTGAGTACCACGTAGCCGGATAGTCACTCCTTGCTACGGCGGACGGTTCATACGCGGTTAGAACCCACGACGGGCATGCTGTTAAGATGTGCGGAATGATGGCGGTGCCGCGGGCCCGCTCTTATCCAGCGGGCAACTTGCATACTGCCACACTGTCTCCTGCTCGATGCATACGCTGCAGGCAGGGGGAAGGATGCAGCTCCACAATAAAAAAAAAACACCGTCATGAACACCTTCCTTTCTTTGACCGATGGATCATAATATTCCGCAAGAAAACACATTCGGCGACAGTTGTGCACACACACGCACACTCACACCCATGCGCATACGACTCAGCATATCTGTGCAATCTACAACATATAAAAGGAAAATCATAGTGTCACATAAACTTAAGCTTTATGTAATTTGGTTTAAGCTTTCCTATGCACGGCCATGGCCACCTGTCTTGCGTGCGCTACTTGGAATTAGGGTTCTGCGCGTTGCACAGCAAACCCTCCAACGTGAACTAGCGATTCCTTAGTCATTTGTACATTGCAGCGATTGAACTCATTGCGCGTTTTTGGTTTGATTTGTGAAAATGCAACTTCATCGCCGCAATGTTTGTTAACGGTTTTTTTGAGCGCCACAACAGCTCGCGAGCATTGACCATACGCGTGAAAGAGATAGCGCTATGGAGGGAAAAAGCACGGACGACGGCTGACAGCTATTGGCCGTCTGACGCACCAACACATCTAAACCTTCGACAGCGCGCTCAGGCGAGGGGTATGAGGCAGAGCCAGGGACGGGTAGCTCGAAACGCTGCTTGACAAATTTGCCGTAGGAGGGAAAAAGAAAGCATGAGAAAATGCGCGAAAGGGAATGATTTCTTCCGTCGCTTTGCTCAGGGGGCGGACCGGAATTTCGCGGCCGCGGAATTCCGCTTGCTGAAAAATGTATGGATATGACAGTTCGGGAAAGTTGCTGTTGACACTTTGTATATGGGTTTGATAGCAGGCGGAATTCCGCGGCCGCGAAATTCCGGTCCGTGTATTTTCGGCCTGATAAAATTCTCAGAACTCCATGATTTCTTCCGTCGCTTTGCACAGCGGGTCGCTTGGGTGGCCTTTGACAATGGATGTTTCAAATTAGTACAGTTTGCTCAAAGAACTGTCAAATTTAGAAAACCGCGTATCTACGAATCCGCGTGTAAGAGGTACCGTGTATCTCGGGGACCGCCTGTATTCGTGAAAATGCTGACATTGATTTTGCTCCTATTTTCGGTAGTTTGTTCCTATTTTTGGCAGGCCTTATTCCTATTTTCGGCAACGCGAATACGGGTTAGAAAATTTTTTTATCATTGTAAATACAATAGAACGTCGATTATCCGGGGACGGATTAACCGGTGAGCAGCTTAATCGTGCGCATACAATTGACAGCTATTCAATCGTGACGAACATTTGCATCGATAGTCAAGTTGGTATAATTCGGATAATCGTTGTTCTACTGTAGGTAGAAAAAATGTTTAAAACAATTTAACACCCTTACTTTCCTAAGATTGATGTTGAAAAGCACTTTTTTTAGTTTTTTATTACTTTCATTATAAACTTTTATTATTGACTTTCTGCTTGCTTATTTTCGTCCGTTTTGACATCCTTTTTGTTGTGACATTCAAACAGAGCAGCCATTAAAAAAAAGTGACAGCTCGACGGTTATAGCGTACGGCACCAACTGGCTTACAAATAATTATTTTTCTGTTAAGTTATTACATTATTTGTCGTGAAATTGGTGATATTTGATACAAGAAAGGTAGTTTTATGTGTCGACATACGCATTTTAGTGTTCTTCCCAAGCGCCACAGATTAAGCTTAAACGACTGGAAAATTGAATATCCATAGAAAAAAAATGAAAGCTCCACAGCTTCATTGGTTTGATCAATAGATGGCGTATTACAACTCATCATTATATTGCTATCCTTTTCTTGTAATGTGTTTCGACAAGTTTCATCTTATCATGATTTAGCCATCTAACTTTCTGAGCAAAAATCTATATGAATGGTCGCGTGGTCAGATACGTGGGTATCAACACCAACGACCATTACTCAAATCTCACTTGCTTCAGTGCTAGTGGTTTCCGTTGGAGTTTAGTATTTAAACAATCGTATCGCCGTTCTAGTTCTAGCGATGCATAACTTCAATGCGAAACCATACAACAGTATAGAGGAAATGAGAAAGCTCTCCTGCAAGCGATGAAGCTCAACTGGTTGGGGTATTCCACCAACAGAGAGCGCCACCAGCTTTTTCGCTATTTTTAGAATGCATGAGTCATTTGCCGTCTGCTAAACGAAGTCTTTCTATATTCCGTTTAGGTAGAGAACTTGAGTCGTTTAGAAGCCGTTTAGTGGTCGTTTAGTGGATTTGTGGCACTTGGGTTATCAAGTTTAAAAGGAATATTCAGCCAAATCCAAGGTGTTTTATTGTTACCTGTTTTCGGGAGGAGCCCACAACATTGAGCTGTCGAAAATCAACATTTACTGCGCGGCTACATGAGGTGTAATATACAGTAGATCGTCGATTATCCGGGCAGCTTGGGACTAGACGATTGCCGGTTAACCGTAGAGTTGACAACTAGATTTACACACGTAACTTGGCAACCGGCATACCCGGGTATTCCACACGTTTTGATGCAAAAAACTAACGATTTTCATAGGTAAACAATGCTTTCTATATTTTAATGCTTTAAGCAAGTAATGCCGACCATATATTCTCTTCTATTTCATTTATTCATTAAGTTTTTTCATTTTATTATAAAAATAACGGTCAAATTGAAATTTGGAATCGCTTGAATTTGACTCGAAAATAAGCACAATACGAAAAGAGGAAGAAGAGAAACGTCATTCTCCATTTTGTATAGAATACCCGGGTATGCTGGTTGCCAACTTACGCGGTAAAGTTAAAAAAAATCAAAATAAAATACTTACAGGCTGTTTAAAATTACAACTTATGCACCAAAAAATCACAAACTAAAAGTTGAGACGCTACGGAAAATTTCAGGTCAATAAAAGCAATGAATCAAAAGTTATTGCAGTTTGAAGTTGAAAAAAATACCCGGGTATCCGGTTGCCAACTTAAAGGTTAATCAAATGCACGGATAATGGTTCAAGAAACGTCAAATTCATTTAAAAATTATATTATTTACTGATTTTACTAGCAATTCACTTTGAAACAATCGGTTAATAATTAGTAGAATATGCTTCTAATCAATTACTACAGGTTTGATACGTTTTTATGAACAAAAATGAAACTCTAAAATATCACTAGATACTAGATAGCTGCATAAAAAAATTGTTCACAAACTTGACTATCGATGTAAATGTTCGTCACGATCAAGGTGGATTAAAAATATCAGGTGGTGGATAAGGGCCTTTGGGGGGTCGCCATAGTTGAGGGACTTTACGTCATTTAAAAACCGTTAACCATTGGTTTCCGCACACAAAGCTTAGCAAATAGAACAGATTTGTTTGTTATTATGTGCGTTTTTGTGTGTCTATTGGTTTTATCGAAAAAATGAGATATATTAACAAAAGTTAATTTGTTTATGCACGAAATTTAAAATCATGTGAGTAAGAGTTCTAATCTCACGTAAATTGTCCATGCGGCTCGTAGATAATGAGGAATTAATGTTAAAATTGAAGAAAAAAAAAATATTTTGTAAACCTCGAATTTTACTAATTTGAATTTAACGTTGAACGTATCACAAAAGGACAAATACGCAAGGCAGAAGAATAAACCGAAGGCTGAAGGTGTTGTCAGTACAACGATCCGTAAACGAATGATCTTTATTTTTGACATTCAGATTTTCGCACAGTTGTCGCGGTGATGGTCATGTTCCGATCCGGCACTATGGTCTAATTAGGGGTCAAATCTCCACAATACTAGAGCTCGGCCATCCTAACCAACAAATTGACCTCAATTTATGTGTAAATATATTAGTAATTCAAATTTCGTTAACGGTTTCATACGGTTCACTCCATTTCTTCAACTTGTTTGATTCTAATATGCCATCATATGGCATCTGAGTTATTGGACAGCCCTCAATGTCCCTAATGACATAGCGATCGTTAGGCAATACCTTATGGACTATGTACGGACCTTTATATTTAGGAATCAACTTCTTATTCTGCTGAGTGCTGCTATCAATGTTCCGCATTACTACATAATCTCCAACTTCATATTTAGCTGCTGATTTATGATTTTTACGAAAATATGCCTCATTGGTAAGCTGATATTTAATTATATTTGCCGATGCTTCAGCCCGAATGTCGCTTAAATCATTTAGTGTACTTCCGCGACGCTCGTCTAAAAACTCCGTTAGTTCATCAATTAAATGACCCCGTTGTTCAATACTAAACAGGAGAACTGAGGGTGAAAACTTCGTACTGGCGTGCATTGAATTATTCAACGCATACTCAGCATCCAGTAAATGCAAATTCCAATCATCGTGGTCATAAGAGTCCGAAAGTTTGCTGAGGATGGGTCGAAGTACGCGGTTAACCCTTTCGACTTGTCCGTTTGCTTGTGGTGAACCAGTAGCGTTGAGTACATGCTGTACCTCATTCGATCTAAGGAAATTTTCGAACTGGTTGGACGTGAAGCAGGTACCTCGATCACTAATTATCCGTTTGGGTCGGCTGTAATAGGAAATGTATTGTTTGAGAGCATTGCATACTTCCTGACTTCCAGTGGAACGAGTCGCGTATAGATTAGTAAATTTTGTAAATGCGTCTGTCACAAGAAGTATATATTTCTTTTTGGATTTCGTAAGAGGTAGTGGTCCCAGGTGATCAATGTGAAGTGTGTCAAAAGGTTGGGGAGCTTTCGGTATACTGTGGATGGTCTGATTATTAGTTCTAGTGGGAGCTGAATATATGATACATTTCAAACAATTCTTGATGAAAGACTCAACTCTATTCCGCATAGAAGGAAACCAATAATGACAGCTAATTTTTGAAATTGTTTTGTCAACCGATAAGTGACCTATTTTCTCATGTGTGTGGCGGATGATATTATCTACCATCTCGCGGGGGACATAAAACTGAAGCTCTTTTGAGGGGGACTCATGATATACGAAACCATCTTGCAAAACATATCCAGGTAAATTTTCCAGTTCTAGTTGGGACTTAATGCTTTCAATAGTAGGATCACGAGATTGGGCTAGCTGTAGTTGGAAGTCATTATCAAGTTCACTTATAGCACCAATTGCTTCAGTCCGGCTCAGAGCATCCACGTGGGCCATAGAGGAACCTGAGCGATGCTGAATAGTATAGTCATAATTCTCGAGAAATAAGGACCACCAGGCAATCTTCGCAGAAGCGTTACGATTTTTCAGCGTTTGTACAAGAGAATTGCAATCCGTGATTATCTTTAAGGGTAATCCATGGACGTACGAGTGGAACCTTTTCAACGCATATACTACGGATAGAGTTTCCAATTCGTAGCTATGAAGTTTTGATTCTTCTTTTGAGGTGGTTTTAGAAAAATATGCTATTGGGTGAAGTTTCCCATCATTCTGTTTTTGAAATAAGACTGCACCAAAACCGAAAGAGCTCGCGTCGCAATGCAGCTCCGTCTCATATCTGGGATTAAATATAGCCAAGACAGGAGACTGGACAAGTTTTTGACGAAGGGTTTGAAATGCTTGGATGCAAGAATTATCAAAATCAAATGGCACATGTTTCTGAAGAAGATTTGTAAGAAGTTTAGCTATATGAGAAAATGATGGAACGAACCTACGGAAGTAAGAAAAGTGCCCTAAACATCTTCTTAACTGTTTGACATTAGTGGGCATAGGAAAGTTATATATTGATGTAAGGTGTTTTCCACTAGGTCGTATACCAGAGGTACAGGCTTCGTATCCAAGATTTTCCAAATTAGTGTGGGCAAATTTGCATTTATCAATGCGCAGTTCAAGTCCATTTTGTTTAAGTTTCTCGAGAACAGAACTCAACGTCTCAAGATGAGAGTGAAAGTCATTAGAAGCTGTTATGATGTCGTCCAAGTAGACAACTAATTTCTCGGAATCTATAAATTCGCGTAATATTGAATTTATGAATCACTGAAATTCCGCGAGGACATTTTTAAGCCCAAAAGGCATCTTTAAATATTCATATTGCCCATCAGGTGTTACGAAGGAGGTGTACTTAATTGAGCTTTCATCCATCTTTACCTGATGGAAACCGCTTTTTAAATCAAGCAAACTAAATACACTTTTACCACTCAGGTGTTCGAGGCATGTCTCAATTAACGGTAATGGAAAATTATCCCTTACTGTTATTTTATTCAGGGGCCTGTAATCGACGCACATACGCACTTCACCACTTTTCTTTCTAACTAGCACAAGGGGAGAAGCGTATGGGGAATTGCTTGGTTGAATGACTTTATCATTTAACAATTGATTTACTATCTGTCGCACTTGATTCCTCTCCCCATATGAAAGTCTAAGTGGCTTTGCATAAATGGGGGTATCATGAACGAGATTAATTTTCATGGAATACTGAGGATATTCTAAATTCTCAATAGGATAGTTAGTGTAGCAATGATCAAATGCAGACAAAATGGCTGCAGACTCTTTAGGCGAAAGTTGCTTCCCGATATCTAATTCAAGGGGGCTGTCAAATATCTCCGACACACAAATGTGGCTAAACGGATCACCTACATCAAGGGACTTAACAGGTTTTGGTATCTTTTCGAAATCTGAATTACCCTCCGGTTCGCGAGCATAGCGTACGGGAATCATACTTGGATAGTGTGCAAGAAATATTCTAAATTTTCCTAAAAGGTTACGACCTATTATGAATGGCCAAGGCATACTTCTAGCAGGTAAAATGATAAGCGAGTGTTTCACACTAATATTACGCATTATGATCATGCACTCCACTCGACCTAACGTCGTGAGCATAGTATTTCCTAATCCTCGGTACCCAGAAGGGGTAGGTTGATGCGGAAAGTTACCTGGTGCTACATTGTCTGCTATTAGACTTACAGGGCTGCCTGTATCAAAAAGTGATCGTAAAAACGTTTGTTCGCTCCGTGTATGTTGGATATTGAAACTAAAACATACCGTTTCAATTTCGCTAAGCAGTATCTGGTCCGCAGTTTCCTCATCGAATCCATGGGAACCCAGATTTAAAACAGGATCCCTTGGGGCGGCGTGGCATTGGGCAAGCGCTTTGATGATGGCCGAATTGAGAACAGTTAAAGCATCTGGCCGGTTCATTATTGTTGTTCTGCGCCCATTGACGCGAGGGGCCAGTGCTGCGGGGTGGAGCTGTGGGTTTAGTGCGTAACGGTGCTGGTGTAGGAGTCACGCCACGAGTTTGACGAAAAGTTTCGTATTTTTTCAGCAGGGTTTTAAGGTGCTCGAGCGATTTTGCAGCGAAACGTATGGATGACGTATTAATAGGATCATCAATTCCGTCAATTATAATATTGACCAAGTCTTCCTCTGGAATTACGGTGCCCGCTATTTGCTGCATTTCCAACACATACCTTGTGATGCTTTCATGTTGCGAGAGATGTCGTGCCCTTAGTTTTTTAAACACTTCTTCTTGAGAAGTTTTTGATGTGAAA
Source organism: Anopheles gambiae (assembly GCF_943734735.2). Classification (NCBI taxonomy): domain Eukaryota; kingdom Metazoa; phylum Arthropoda; class Insecta; order Diptera; family Culicidae; genus Anopheles; species Anopheles gambiae. Next base: position 51,458,150 of record NC_064602.1, read on the forward strand.
GTACTAATAAGGTCAGCTTTCAGTGTCTCATAGGTGCATGCGCCTGAGGTTTTAGCAAAAATGGCGGCGATGTCGGTAAGCAGGCGATGCATACAGAAAAATTTCAGCTGGTCGTTTAGTGTGTACAAGCTACATACTTGTTCAAATTCTCGAAACCAGTGCTCCACCCCTACTCCTCCTCTTTCAACACTAAATTTTCCTACTAAGTCTTCAAAGTTGGGTACATACACTGGCAGCACTGTAGGTAGCGGCAAAGGGAGCGGTGGTGACGATGTTAAAGATGGCGGCACTGGTTGCGCTGTAGGTAAAGGCAGCGGTGGTGGTGATGATGATGATGGTAGCGAAGTCGAAGCGATGTTAGATGACTTCAGCATAGCGATTTTCTGACGAAGTTCGAGCACTTGCAACTCCTTCTGCAGTGTTTCTAATTCCGTCTCTAACCTGCCAGAATTAGCTGTCTTGACAATTTCTTGCTCGTCATTCATTTGCTTTATCGCCAAATCCCCAGTATCAACACTTTCATGCGTTACTTCGGGTGCAAGCTTTTGTTCGGCTACCAGGTGACTTCTAGGAAATAGCTCCTCGTACAACATGCGGATTTGAGCAATCGTAGCGGTTGGAAGCACCGGCACTTTCGCGTTCTCCAGCGCACACAACATATCTTCTTTAGACGGTATGGCACAATCCCACTTCTGAGATGTAAACCTCGAATTTTACTAATTTGAATTTAACGTTGAACGTATCACAAAAGGACAAATACGCAAGGCAGAAGAATAAACCGAAGGCTGAAGGTGTTGTCAGTACAACGATCCGTAAACGAATGATCTTTATTTTTGACATTCAGATTTTCGCACAGTTGTCGCGGTGATGGTCATGTTCCGATCCGGCACTATGGTCTAATTAGGGGTCAAATCTCCACAATACTACAATTTTTTAGTTTTTATCACCAAAAATGTCGAAAACACAATGAATTGTAGAATAAATTCACGGAATAACACAAAATAATACACTTTAATCGATGTTTTAATGTTAAACAAGAACTCGCAAAGTCCAAAATATATTTTTAAAGAATATTTAATCGAAAAAATGGGGTAGATAAATTATATCAACATATTAAATAAATGTAAACAAAGTTTGAATCCTGGGGACCTGACGTCAAGTGACGAATTGTCAAAATGCACTAGAGTCTACCACCTTATATTTTTAAATCCACCTTGGTCACGATCAAGGTGTGCTTATTAAGGAGGTGAATTCCCAAGTGACATTTGCTCGAAATTGTTTTACCTTATCTGCTCGATTAGTACTCGATACGCCAGAAATTGTGGATTTGTGTGTGATCAAGTGTGTTGAAAGCGCCAAGATTTGGTGTGATCGTAAATTAGACGTTCCTCTATCGATGGACGATGCCGTCGAGCTCATTTTTCATTCATAGCTATGGTTTTTTGATGAAAAACAAAAGCTAATTTTATGTGACGTTATTCTATAAAAATGGGTACAGTCTTTCCCCGAGTTACGCGAATAATGCGTTCCGGAGACATTCGCGTATCTCGGATTTTCGCGTAAGTCGAGTTCTGCTTGACACATGGTTTATACCTAGTATTAAGAGATCGAATATTTAATATCACCGTTAAAAAAACATGAAAAATGACACACAAATTTAAGTCCTCCAATTTATTTAGTCCATTTTATTCGATCACATTCGAATTTTATTCGATCACAAATTCATTATTCATATTTTTTTATTTACAAAGTAATAAGAAAGTTGTCCATCGTTAATTGTTCTGTAGATTTTTTTTTGTCTTCCCAAATTTGTAGATAATTTTTCATATTTTCGCGTACACTGTTGCTCACTCTTGCAAATCTTTCCTCATCACTGTCCATCGCTTCGATGGTTGATAATGCCAATTCCAAATTGCTAAATGCTTCAGCTAAACCTTTTGTTGAGAAACATTTGTTTTCCTCTTCCATGCCCTCACTATCGTCCTCTAAGTACTCTTCGAGTATTTCTAGGGATTGCATTTTAATAAGCTCTTCATTAGATAAAGGCTCTCCCGCACAATTAACGAGCTCCTCCATTTCCTCATAGTTAACTTCTATTTCAAGAAAGTGTGCCAAGGAAACACATTCACTTTAACACAGTTGATATAGGTTCCTGACTACTGTCTGGTGGTTCATTGCTAGCAAAAAAATGAGGGTAAATCTTTTTCCATGCCGCTTGCATTGTCGCTTGTTTCACTTCTTTCCAAGATGCTGCAACATTATTTATCGCATTCAAAATGTTAAAAGCTTTCCAAAACTGACTAAGCGTCTTAGACCCAGTTTCTACGGTTTTTAATGCTTGTTCGAACGTATGTCGAAGGTAATGGGATTTTAAAGCAGCTACAACACCTTGATCCATTGGCTGCAACAATGACGTTGGTCTCGGAGGCAAAAATAAAATTTCTACATTTGGATGCATGTTGTTTTGTTCAATCGGATGGCCAGGAACATTGTCAAGCAACAATAGCACTTTAAATGATATTTCCTTTTTTTCGCAGTACTGTTTCACTTCTGGCACAAAACATTCATTGAACCATTCAACGAAAATACAGCGAGTAACCCATCCTTTTGTATTAGATTTCCAATAGACCGGCAGATTGTTAATATTTATGCTTTTAAAAGCTCGTGGCCTTTGCGACCGATAAACGGCTAGTGGCTTTAACTTTAAATCACCTGCTAAATTACCACCAATCATTATAGTTATTCTATCTTTAGCTACTTTTTTTTTTTTTTTTTTTTTTTTTTTTTTTTTTTTTTTTTTTTTTTTTTTTTTTTTGTTAACGAAGAGTGAGCATATTCCATCCCCCTCTCCGACTCACCCAACTCGGCCGGTACGCTTGTGGTGCGTATTACTTCATGCGGAGTCGTGTGTGCGGTTGCACCCTGGGTCACGACGCATCTTCTGCGGCGATCTGGTCTGATGATTCTGCTTATTACGCTGCTTTCCGTGGTGCGACGCGGTCCCTTTGGTCCTATCGCCCACACTTCGGGTGGGCAATGGGGGGTCTGCATCGTTGGTCACCACTCCAAGCCCGTAAGGCAGTTCTCCTGAAACGAAATTTGGATAGAGGAAACAAGAAAAAGGAGAAAGAGATAGAAGCAAGCTGAAAATAGATGAGAGAAGAGAAAAAGAAAGCTGGAAGAAACGAAAAGAAAAGAGATAAAAGATAAGTAATTTTCCAGCTTATGGTGGCCCTTGCGGCACGGGTTGTTGCCGTGCCGCAGGGCCTGAGGGACCACCATTTGCGTCCCTCGCCCGCCGTCTGGCCCGCCTGCGTCGCCTTGCCGTTGGTGGACGCTCAACATCCCATCTCGCTTGGAGAGTGGAGAAGATTGTCCTGGCGGCGGCGCGGACGGCCTCCCACGTATCGCTGCGGGCGCACATTTCCGAGACGATGTTATCCATTGTTACTCGGGAATGGCACCGCTGCTGCATCTCGTTCCGGATCCGATTGAACCGTGGACAGTGGAACAGCACGTGTTCAACGTCTTCCACGGCGTCCCCACATTCGGGGCAGTTGGGCGAGCCTTCCAGGATGCCTTTCTCGACGAAATAGGAGCGCAAGAACCCGTGCCCCGTGAGGAGCTGGGTGAGGAAAAAGTCGACTTCCCCATGCTTGCGGCTGACCCAGAGATTAATGTCTGGAATCAGCCTCCTCGTCTTCAGTCCTGGTGCTCCTGGTTGCCCTGCACCCGTTGTCCACTGGTCCTGCCAGCGCCTCATCGTCTCCTCCCGTTGTCGCTTCCGTATGTCTGATTGAACACCACCACTCGCTACCTTTTCGTCGTGGCAGCGGATATCCTCCTGCATGAGGAGGACTAACGGGGTGGTGTTGGCGACAACGCAAGCGGCATCATAAGACACGGTCTGGAAGGCGCTGGCGACTCGGAGAGCCCCCGGTCGATGCGCCCTTTGGACCGATTTGCGATGGGTCTCCTTGTCGAGCACCCATCGCCCCCAGGTGGCAACTCCGTATCGGATGATACTGTTGCCGACGTTTACGAGCTGTCTCCTACTGCGGCTCTTAGGACCACGCTTATTCGGCATTAGGCAGGTCAAGGCGTTCGTAATTCGTGAAGCCTTGTTGACCACCTTCTCCAGATGCCGGCTGTGGTGCTGTTTGCGGCAGAGGTCCACTCCCAGGTACTTCAGCGTTTCCGTGGATTGGATCGAGTGACCGCCCGCTTGAAGCTCTGCGAGCTGCGGGACATGATGAGTACAAAAAATCATGAACCCGGTCTTTTGGTGGGCAAGTTCCAAACCGACTCCTCGCAGCCACCGCTCGATCCTCTCCAGGTTAGCCGTTGCTAAAGCGCTGACCTGTTCCGTGGTCCTTCCCAGAAATGTGAAGGCCACGTCGTCAGCAAACCCGATGATGTCCGCTCGTAGTCCTTCGAGCGGCAAGCGGAGTAGGTCGTCGTACATGACGTTCCAAAGTGTTGGTCCTAAAACCGAACCCTGAGGAACGCCAGCAGATACAGTCCTCGACACTACTCCTTCATCCGTATCATAGTGGAGTGTTCGGCCAATGAAATAGTTCCGCAGCAACGCCTGCAAATAAGGCGGAGTGTTTTTACGCTGCAGAGCTTGGCCGATCGCTGTCCAGTTTGCCGAGTTGAAGGCATTCCGGACGTCCACCGTTACCACCGCACAGAGACGATCTCCCTTTCGCTTCTTGTCTAGAGCGACTTTCCCGTTGTTCATCACCCGAGTGATGGCATCAACGGTTGAACGCCCTTTACGGAAACCGTATTGGGCGTCCGAAAGTCCCCCGGTCGACTCCAGATGGGTTGTCAGCCTCCGCTGAATTAACCGCTCTAAAATTTTCCCCAGCACACTCAGCAAACAAATTGGCCGGTACGACGAGGGCTCCCCAGGTGGTTTCCCCGACTTGGTTAGCAGCACCAGCTGTTGCCGCTTCCATGCGTCGGGGAAAGTGCCTGCCTCCAGTAGCTGCTTATAGCTTTTAGCAAAAACTTCCGGAAAAGCCAGAATTGCCGCAGCTGCTGCCATGTTCGGAATGTTGTCGTCCCCCGGAGCTTTCTTGGGGTTGAGTGAGCGGGCAATCTCCTTCAACTCTTCCGCCAACTCCTCCTCCGAGACCGGATCCTGTGGATCCCCACCTACTTCCGTCTCGGGCCACTCCATCGGGGGACGATCGGGAAAGAGCTCATTCACGATGAACTGGAGCTTATTGGCATCCCGTTCCATCGGAACCCGAGCTCCTTCCCACTGATGCTTGCGGATTTGGTACGCAGGGCCAAAGCCGTGCGGTTCCAATTGTTCCGGCAGATCCTGCTTGTGTTGGTCCTTGCTGAGCTTGATGGCCCGTCCCAGGGCAGCGCGTGCGTCCGACTTTATTTGACGCCTTTCCTCGCGCTGCTCCTCGGTCCGGGCCCGGTTGAACCGCCGTTTCATTCCATGAAAATGGCTGCGCAACCGATCAATCTCGGACGTCCACCAATAAACTGGCCGCCGGCCCTGTCGCCTTGGGGGTTGCCTAGGCATGGTGCCATCACAGGCCACCGTAATGGCCTGGGTCAGCTCCTCTGGCGTAGCAACATGCCCAAAAATGTCCTGGTCCCTCAAGATTTCAACGAACAAATCCTTGTCGAAGAATCTTGCGGACCACCTTCCCCCATTCACTGCTGAGTGTACCTCGTTGTTGGCGCGCTGTCTCGGAACCCTGCCGACCACAAACTTGATAGTGTTGTGGTCACTTGGGGTTTCGTCACACACGCGCCAATTATTGTCCCCTACCAAGGAGGGGCTGCAAAAGGATACGTCCACAATGGAGTTGCGACCATTTGCCCCAATCCAAGTGCTCTGGTTGCCCTGGTTCAGGAGAACCAATCCCAGAGCAGCCGCCGCATCCATCACAACTCCCCCCCTAGATACCCTTTCCCCATCGTTTGGCCTCCGCTCCATCCCCCATGCACCTGACCAGGCGTTTACATCACCCCCGATCACGGTGTCCCGATTCCGTGGGAGCACAGACACAATTTCGGTCCATTTGCGTTTGTACTCCTCGACAGTCAAATCGGAACCCACGAGTGGTAGGTAGACGGAACAGAAAACGATTCCCCGCATCTCGACCACAACGAAGTCCTCGCGTTGGTTGTCAATGATGCGCTGAAAAGGATAATCCCCAACTGATACCACTGCTACCCGACCAGTGGTATCGGTAACCCAATTGCTGTTATTATTCGGCACCCAATAGGGGTCCGAGATAATCAGAATATCACAGCCCTCGGCACGAGCACTTTGCAATAGCAAGTCTTGTGCCGTTTGGTCATGATTGAGGTTCTGTTGGAACACTCTAATCATGACTGGGCTGTGGGGTTACCTTTCCAAAGTATATCTTTAGCTACCTTATAACCTGGCATTGTATCCATTTCTTTAGAAATATAGCTTCGGGTGGGCATTTTTTTTCCAGAAAAGCGCTGTCTCGTCCACGTTAAAAATTTGTTCTGGAATATAAGAATTTTCTTCAACAATTTTGGCAAAAACATCAGGAAAATAGCTAGCGGCGTCATCATCAGCACTAGACGCTTCTCCATGAATTTTTACGTTACGGGCAAATGAGCCAAGGGTACCTAACTTGCATTCCCTAAGTGCCAGAAACTCTTTGTTTTTCAAAGGGATTCAACGGTACAACAGTCTACCAGATGAGATTAAGAATGCGAGAAGCTTGCCGGATTTCAAACGTAAGTGCGTCATATATGTTGAACAAACTGTATAATGTGAAATATGTGTAGATGTCCCATGTCATTATTAAATAATTAACTGCAGTTGTCATCACGATCTTTATGATGATGATAAGATTTTTCTTTATATACTATAATTAAAATTAGAAAAAATATAAGAAAGAGTCAACATAGGTTTGAGACACGCGCGCGTACAAGTGGATATTCGGGATCTATTTGGGGGAATTTACGGTTTGCACACGGTCTGGGAGGTCACAACAGGATTCACTCATTGATGATTGTAAGTGGCCAATTCCAGATACATTAGGTTCACCTACTTCGGAAGGTAGTGCCCTAGAGCCAATCATTGGCACTAGTGGAACTGGCCATATGCATGTTGCAGTTGTGTTCTGATAAGTAGTGCGCCGGATCCATTAGTTGGTTCTTGGCGAGCTACGTAAGGGATACATTAGATTCTCCTGCTTCGGAAGGTAGTGCCCTGGAGCCTGTCATTGGTGCCAGAGACCCTGGGGCCAGCGGTTGGCACTAGTGGAACTGGCCATATGCATGTCGCAGTTGTGTCCTGATAAGTGGTGCGCCAGATCCATTTAATGGTTCTTGGCGGGCTACGTAAAGGATGCTAGGGAATACCATTGTATTCGATGGAGTATGACCCGTTTTTTCTTGATGAAACTATGTTGGTCATCTTGGGTGTGTGTATGACTCGAACAGTTCCTCTGAGAGTTTTCCGATGCCACCACTTGCTCGTACAAAATATTTTAATATACCTATCAGAGTAATATTATCGTAAAGATACTTCCGTCCTTCTCAAACCTTTGTTGGGGAAAGAGGTGGGACTTATCATCATCATCTCGAATAACTTCACAGCTTCTCAGCAAAAGTTATCACATTTTTCTTTCTTTGTACGGTATTTTTTCGAATAGACGACATCTTTACTCGCTGAAAATGATTCTGATTTGTTTTGAATGGAGTGAAATGACGATATAAAATTATGCAAATGACAAGTGAAGTTTGATTTGACAATTCAAGTGTGCATCATAAACTCAGCGAACTGTCAAAATTTCAAAACTCGCGTAACTCGAATTCGCGTCACTCGAGTGACGCGTAACTCGGGGAAAGACTATATTATTTAAGTATAAAATGGGTACATGACCAACTATAACAATAGAAAAAGCCGCATCACAGTTTATTTTAAAGGCCTTTTTTCTAAATTCCCTTAAACTGGTGAAGTTTAAGGGAAGTTTAAGGCTCCAGTTTAAGGGAATTTGCTCGAATTCCCGATTATTCGTGCTGTAAAATGTCAGTTGGGTTGTTAGCGCGTTTTCCAGGAGCCATCATTGAGTATTGTTATGTCAAATCGCATACAATTTTCTATACCCCCCTCCAGCCCTCCCCGATTTTAATACCGGAGCCCACAGTATTGTTATGTCAAATCGTGAAATGTCAATTTGCTCTGAAGCACTTCACCTTCTAATATCCATACACCTTGGTCACGATAGAACAGCTGTCAATTTTATGCGCACGATTAAGCGGCCCGACGGTTAATCCGTCCCCGGATAATCGACGTTCTACTGTACAGCGAAATGAATTATTTGACAGGTGAAATCTCTGACAGATACAGGTAAAGGGTTGGGGGCAAGGTGGAATGTATAATGAGGTGTAGTTATAGCGGTTTTGGCGATCCCCTCCCTGGGATCCGATTTTGACAGATGGTTTTCCGCTTGTATATGTATTGATGGATTGTTTACGTTTTGCATGGTTAATATTTGGTGGAGATCAATTTGGGTGAATATTTTAGTTTGTTAGGACACTGCCCGTGATTTAAAATGGAAATTTTCCTTCGAGAACTTGAAGCGTTCGCCAAACGCGGAAAACTAACTGTCAGTTTTCTTCGTCGATTCTTCTTCCACCTAGCTGTCAAAACGGGCTTATAACTTGACCTGATATCTTTACGGTCCTTGGTTGGGGGAGACACAACATCCGATTTCGAAACTCACTTAAACATAATATCTTCTTAAACAGAACATTCCCTAATTGGAAGAAATAATGAAATGTTGACTCAAAATGGACAAAATACTGCATATTGCAGTTATTCAACGGGTTTAGTTACGATTTTGTGCACGTTATTTGTTTACATTGCACATCAGCTGGTTGCTGTGATGCTTTATCCGTCAAATATTTCGCCTGTCAAATAGTTCATTTCGCTGTATATTTCACCTCATGTGGCCTCGCGGTTATTGTGTACCTTTTTTCTGCAGCATTTAAATTGAAAAATAACTTGTTTGTCGTGATTTTAAAATTCTAAACAAGTAAGAACATTTTATACAAGCATAAAATCTTTTTAATAAACCACACTTTCATTGTTTCAATGTTCTGGTTTTGTTAATCACAAAACCTACCAAACTATTGGCTATTGCCGAAAAATGCTGAGCTTTGCACAATTTAGTTGATATTTTGGAAAATACGCAAGGAAATGATGTGAAACTTAGTATATGAATAACAAATGAGTATACTTTCATTACAAAATTGTGTTTTGTGGCATTTTTTTACCGTATTTGTGCAGAATTTCACGTTTTTCGTTACCCTATCGAAAATAGGTACACTGCCGAAATCTGGTACAGTTACCCTATTCTGGCCACAGATAAAATCAGTTTTCAAATCAAAATGTACAGCTTCTTCTTCTTTTGGCGCAACAACCGTAGTCGGTCAAGGCCCAAGGTGGATTTAAAAATATCAGGTGGTGGACTCTAGTGCATTTTGACAATTCGTCACTTGACGTAAGGTCCCCAGGATTCAAACTTTGTTTACATTAATTAAATTTGTTCATATAATTTATCTACCCCATTTTTTCGATTAAACATTCTTTAAAAATATATTTTGGACTTTGCGAGTTCTTATTTAACATTAAAACATGGATTAAAGTGTGTTATTCTGTGTTATTCCATGAATTTATTCTACAATTCATTGTGTTTTCGACATTTTTGATGATAAAAATTAAGAAAGCATTTTTTTTTTCAATTTTCACATAAATTCCTCATTATCTACGAGCCGCATGGACAATTTACGTGAGATTTAAACTCTTACTCACATGATTTTAAATTTCGTGCATAAACAAATCATCAAATCTTTTGTTAATATATCTTAATTTTTCGATAAAACCATTAGACACACAAAAATGCACATAATAACAAAGAAATCTGTTCTATTTGCTAAGCTTTTTGTGCGGAAACCAATGGTTAACGGTTCTAAAATGACGTAAAGTCCCTCAACTATGGCGACCCCCCAAAGGCCCTAATCCACCACCTGATATTTTTAATCCACCTTGGTCAAGGCCTGCCTGTACCACAAGGTGGATTAAAAATATCAGGTGGTGGATTAGAGCCTTTGGGGGGTCGCCATAGTTGAGGGACTTTACGTCATTTTAGAACCGTTGACCATTGGTTTCCGCACACAAAGCTTAGCAAATATAACAGATTTCTTTGTTATTATGTGCATTTTAGTGTGTCTAATGGTTTTATCGAAAAAACGTAATATATTAACAAAAGATTTGATGATTTGTTTATGCACGAAATTTAAAATCATGCTAGCATGAGTTCTAATCTCAAGTAAATTGTCCATGCGGCTCGTAGATAATGAGGAATTAATGTAAAAATTGAACAAAAATAATGATTTCTTAATTTTTATCATCAAAAATGTCGAAAACACAAAGAATTCTAGAATAAATTCACAGAATAACACAAAATAACACACTTTAATGTATGTTTCTATGTTAAATAAGAACTCACAAAGTCCAAAATATATTTTTAAAGAATATTTATTCGAAAAAAAGGGGTAGATAAATTATGTGAACAAATTTAATTAATGTAAACAAAGTTTGAATCCTGGGGACCTTACGTCAAGTGACGAATTGTCAAAATGCACTAGAGTCCCCCACCTGATATTTTTAAATCCACCTTGCTGTACCACTTGTGGGCTTGGCTTTCAATGACTTATGGATTACCACTCCCCTCCCCCATAGCAGGATAGTCAGTCCTACGATGGGCGGCAGGGTCTATTTGGGGCTTGAATCCATGATAATAGTTGCTATTTAATAAAGTTTAGGGTAACATCTGAACATATTGTACGTGTTCATTTTCATACCACCATAAGGTGTGTGCGAGATTTCATTGAAAATGATCCAGCCGTTGAGGACGTTGCTGTCAACAAACTCCGTGACACGAGATTTTTTTCTATATAGAGAAGAGAAGAGATTATCAACAAAAACAAGTACTTCTCTTTTTTCGTCTCATACTGTAATCCTATTTTTGAAAAAGAGGCTCGAAAGATTTGTTACAAGAGAAATTCCTTCAAGAGAAAATTTTATTGTTTTCTCCACCGGTGTTCTTCCATTTCATTTCTTTACTGCTTCCTCTTGTTCGACTCCTGTGTTAATCTCAATAAGAATCGACTCTCTCCAGGAATTAATTCTTCCGACTCCTTTGTCACTCTTTGCCGAATTGAATCTTGTTACTTTTTTGCAACTCTTTATGGAATAGAATCTTTCTAAGTCATTGCAATTCTTAGCGAAATTAAATCTTTGCGAAACTGTCACTTTGCAGGGTTGAATCTTTAATAGAATTGAATATTTTCTCAATAGAATATTTGCGTACAGTCTTTCCCCGAGTTACAAGATACTCTTGTTACGTGAATTCGAGTTACGCGAATTTTAATTTATGACAGTTCAGAAGTAAAATCAGTATAATTTTCTATATCAATTGTCATGTGTAAAATTATTTGCATTTTTTTAAAGTTTTAAGTCACTTAAAAACAGAAATAACCCATTTATCTACACCAATTGCATCAAATACGTAATAAATTACATAAATGAACTAAGTTCAATCAATGCTCTTTATTAATCAAGTATATTTTGGCTATAAAACGTGATATTCAACATGCGCGAAAATTCGAGTTACGCGAATGTTTCTGGAACGCATTATTCGCGTAACTCGGGGAAAGACTGTATGTTGAACACACTTTTTCACTAAGTTCGAAGAGAAATCGTATTTTATCGTGTTTGAACATTAGTTTTCGATTACACTCAAGGATCAAGTGGACTTACAGTGGTATATTAAGCATTTCTTATAACAGAAACTTGTGTTGTTATGAGAAAAACCTATTAAGAAGCTTTGTAGTGCAAGGCTTCTACATTTCGATTATTTTAATCTTTAATCAATATCCTTTTATCTTAAATGTAATCCTTTCATCTTGGTTCAGATTTTTGAGGAGGTTGTAAAGTATATAATAATTCGTCTTTTAGAAGGTGGGATTCTTCTTCTTCTTCTTTGGCTCAACAACCGATGTCGGTCAAGGCCTGCCTGTACCCACTTGTGGGCTTGGCTTTCAGTGACTAATTGATTCCTCCCCATAGCAGGATAGTCAATCCTACGTATGGCGGCGCGGTCTATTTGGGGAATGAACCCATGACGGGCATGTTGTTAAGTCGTACGAGTTGACGACTGTACTACGAGACCGGCTCAAAGATGGGAAAGAAGGTGGGATTCATATAATTTCAATTTGGCTACAAACTCTTTTGATGGGTCGTATATATTGGCTACTAACCGATTTTCATGATGGTATGATTTCGTCATTATGCACAAGTGTATGCTATATTGACGAATGTTTCTTGCGGCTCAATTCAAATATTTCATCAACTCATGATTTACCAACTACTGGCTCCAATCGGCATCAAAGATGTAACACTCTAAGGTCGGAGCCGTACAGAACCGCTCGGAAAAATACGGAACCGAATGCAGCCTCTACTCGGCAGTAGGAAGCGTTGGCATCGTCAAAATCGGTGGAAACGATCAGAGCCAGTTCTGACTGCAGACTAGCCGCGGCGCGCTCCGTGCGAAAAATGACGACTCCAACGGGTCCAAATGGCTCTGGACGGCACCGAGCGGAGCAATTGGTTAGATTTGGTCCTAAGCGGATGATCGGAAATGGTTTTGAACCGTGAATGCGATTGCGACAATTCATCTCTCGTTGTTGCGTAGTTTCCAAGTGTATGTATGTATATATTTGTCTTCCTGTTTAGTTTCCAGACAGTTGAAGTAAGTATGTTTTTCCATGTACAATGTGCAATCGAGTCTACCCAAAATAGAATACAAAATTTAATCGAAATCTAATACGACTAAATTTGCATTCGATTCAATGTTTCTTAAGGGTCTCGGTTGCTGTGCGTACGTGTAGAATAAGTTTGTTAGATATAATGTGTACATAAATGTTCTTTTTCTTCCTTGGCACAACAACCGTTGTCGGTCAAGACCTGCCTGGACCATATAAATGTTAGTCTCGAAAAATATAGCGACAGAATTTTTGTTCTTCTCTGGAAAACTGCACACATTTAGACAAATTCTAATAATATATTTTTTTAGTTCGCAAAGCTTTAAACAATTCTCAAAATATTCTCGCATGCCGCATTCAAAATCGACACGGACCGCAAGTTTGACATACCTGGTTTAGGCCATGCGTTATGCTATAACCTAGCATTCGGTATACACATGGTGAATTAGTTTAAAGATGAGTTCTATAAAGAGTGAATATGTCCCATCATTTGAGTAAAAGAAACTAAGCTCTATTTATAAAGGCGCTCTATAATGGCGAGACTTGCTAGCCGGTCAACGAACTATAGTCTAAGGAAAACAATCCAGACAACCACAGAAGGTAAAGTTTGCAGAGAACCTTTGTGATTTGCAATTCTACTACCCGTTATTAAGATTAAAGTACAGTTAGAATTGTTCTTACATGAACTCGAGGACGGCTTTGAGCTGCGTGCCGCATTTTGCCAGCCCCTGGTCTAGAAGAATCAATTATAATTGTTCGTTCGTAGGGCAGAATAAGCGTCAAGTTAACTATTTAAACTTATTACAGCAGCACTTTAACGTATACGTGCGTCAATGTTAATGTCAAACCATGGCTTTCTATTATAGCGTTCTTTTAGTTGTAATTGTTGTGAAATATATTGCTTAACAATAACGATACCTGCATGAGAATGTAAATTTCTGTCAAAATAATAATTGCAGAAAAAACATATTTTTGAGTCTTGATCAAAATGGAAAGAAAATACCTAGTTTGCAATTTGTGTTCTTTTAAGTGTTGTCGATTTTTATTTTACCGATTATAGAACTACGAAGCATTGAGGACTTTTGAATGGCTTGTGTTTTGTTTATGAAATTGCACATATTACTACAAATTGTATCAATTTATCTGATTTTTTACAATAAGGTATGTGTATGAAAGTGAATGGTATATTTATTGTATTATGGTTGCTATGCTATGTTATGGTTGTTATGTTATTACTAATTACATACTATAGTCTGAACTCACTGGTTGAACTTCGATTGCCTGCCAATTATTGAATATGCGCTTTTTAGTAAGCACGTTTTTCCATTAAAAAAATCGGAAATTTTGAATAATACAGGACAATACAATAATAATAACATGAGATTTTTTATTTTGTTTTCAAAAACCGGCTTTTGCATACAAACGCATTTTTAATGATATGTCAGCCAACTATCGAGCAATCAACAAAAGGCATGCCAACTAAAAAACGTTCAACTATGAAATTCTGAATGTAATTAATTTAATTATTATCCTTTCTGATCGAATGCAGTGATTACCTAATTTTTAAAATGTAATATACAAAATGTCTGCAAACAAGTGGTAACTGATAAATGGTTCTGCAACTATACAATTGTAGTTTCCAGTATCTTGAACGACCAGACAGACATCGCATTTAGCTATTATTATGCTCACTTAATCGTAACGTGTGTGCTACTATCGGAACTCAGCGGTTCGTAAATAAAATGAGAAACATCAATTATGGTAGAGACGAGAAAAAAATGTTTTGTAATTTTGCTTGTAATTGTTTTTGCTAACTTTAATACATCTTTGTTATGCTTTGGTAAACTATTTTAATACTACTATTTCGAGTCTTTCTTGTGGAATTATTCCATCTCCTTTTACAAACATTTACTGTTTTACTATTTTACATAAAAAGCTTACAACCACTTGATTTGAAGCAATCATTGCGATGGTGTTCTATTCAACTTATAAACATAAATTGATGACATGAATATTGGGGGTAACAAATTCAATAATGATTTAAGAAATATTACAATAGGTAGAAGTTTTGTTTTAGATAAAGTAAAAAAAACTGTTTGTTCCTCATAAGATCTTCACAGTGATGGTCATAAAGAGATCCTTTTAAAAGGTAGATTGGACTGCATGGGATCTCCAACGCAGGGTTGGTCGAGTAATTTTGCCAGGTCAGTCTGTTCGGTGGATTAGTTGGTAGATATTGAGAACAATAAGCTAACTTTTGCTTGATGATTTCTGTCTGTCTTTATTTGATTCATCACAGTCTTATTCTGTCTGTCTTATTCCAACTTTGTTGGTTTATGATTGCTAACATATTTGTGTAGGTATATGATTGAATTTATGTTTGTATGCGTGTGACCAAGCTTCTGTGTATGTTTTCTTTTTCAAACTTCCTCACATATTTTTTCTTATACGCGCTCTCGCTTTCTCTGCCCAGTTTTATGTGCATTCTTCGATCCCGCGAAGATCGCTGTATTAACGTTGCCGTTGATGCTGCTGATGAGAGGTCGAACGCCTCGGTAACTGTAAACACGTCAAGAAAGAAGAAAGCAAGCCAAAGAAGTGGGTCATGTTATAAAAAGGCAAGTTCAAGGCAATGAGTCTTTTAGACGGGCGGTGAAGTTCGTACAGAAAAGAGCTCAGTGGTGCATAGCAGTGAGTTGTATTGTGGTGTTAAGAAACATTGTTGTACCTTGCAAATTTTCAATAAACTTAAGGTTTGTTCTTGATGGAACATTTAATTACTTATGTTTGCGATATATCTGTTAGTGATCTGTTACCATAGCTGTACATAAGGTGTTTTCGAAATGTATGTTTACAAAGGAGAAAAATTTTCAAAACTATTTGTTTTGTTCAATAGTGCATCGGTTATGAGTTATTTGAAACACACCCAAATAGGTTGTGAAGATTTTCTAAATAAATGAGTGAATAATGCGATTTTTTGAAATAGAAAATAATTCTTAACCGGGGAAAAATTAACTTGTTCGGTTAGTTAGTGCACCAAGTTGAAGAAAAAAAAACAGTTTGTATTACGTTTTTGTAGTTTAATACTTTTGTCATATAAGTGCTATTTACTGTGATGTGTGTGAAAGTATATTTTGTTTTGCTTCCTATGTGATAACATAAATATGTAGCTAAAATTAAAAAAAGGCTATTATGCATGACCATACATTATTAAGCATGCCTAATTATCATAGAATATTTTACTAAATCAGCCCCACAAGCGCCTCCGTATGAAAAGATTCCGTTATTGTGGTAATTGATAAAAAGCACATTGGAAAAGAATATGCTTCTGGACGGATAGCGGTCAGCAGTTATGGGAAAATGAGAAATCTTTTACAGTTATATTTTATTTAGGTTATGGAACGGGGTTCCGCTGTGTGCCATTTTTAACCCACGTAGCTGTTGGACTTGATTTTAAAGCGAAGAAAAGCAAAGCGTAGAACACGTAGAAAGTATATAAAGCCTCTGTAAAATACTTTTGTACACTTATTTTGTGTGTGTAATTATTGACGTCATTATGTATATTTAGTTGGACTTGGATAAAAATTCAACAGAATATTTGATGAACATAGAAACAAACTAGCATCGAAGTGGATCTTGACCTTTTTTTGGGGAAATTGCTGTGGTAAATTATTGAAACTTTCTCTTTTGCCTGACAGTGATATTTTGTCTGCCTATTTTGATTCGTACCTACATTCGTCATGCAGCAGCTCTTCGTATTACTGTAGCAGCATCCAAATATTACACGAAGTGTTTTTTTTTTTCTTAACTTCAGTATAATAGTTAAAATATTTTGCCACATAGTAAAAGCATTTCAATGATGGGTTGGAAAATGAAATATTTGGCAAATTTTTTTCAATTTTCGGATTTAAATTCTAGTACTTCAGTCTTACCTATGGGTGCTGGATGATAGTGTTAACATAATCTTACATAAAGACTCGATTGGATGAATGTTAGTGTTTTAAAACTGATTGCCTTGGTATAGATTAATTTTATTGGCACGTTCGTGACTGTAAAAAGTTTTAAAACAACAAAATGAAAGAAATAGATCGATTAAATTGAGTGGTAAGCAGTGTTTTTCTATATTTTCTGTGGCAGCATGTCTATTCATGTAGGTCATGTCTATTATAAACAGTGGACCACATAAAACATGTTTGAGAATGTATAACGTGAAGTAATAGTAATTCACTGTCGAGAATAAGTTTTTTGTGTTGATGAGTGGTTTGATATAATTAAGGAAGCAACAAAAATCAGTAAACATGTTCGCTGGTTTCTAGGTTTGAATGATCTCCAAAAAGAGAAAGTTTCCCTTATGGGTATTATATCATGAATTTTGTCCGTCATCGTTGTATTTACTTTCTGCTTCATGTGGAAGTGAAGGTGCTGTTTTTGGTAGTTTTTTGTGGTTGGTTGGTGCAGATGTGTTATACACGTATTTTAAAATATTTTAACATTTGCCTAATGCAATATAATATGCTTCGTTATATTTCCCAGAAAGATGAATCATAAAGTTGGAGCCAACATGCTTCTCTTGGGGCTAGTATTGAGTAATCTAGTGATATATACCTGGGCATATCCGCAACAGTATCAACAGCACCAGTTACACACAGTGGAGCAGAGAAAGTTTGCGGAAAAACCAAACGCCATTAAGAAAGTGGCACTCGACGACCTCGATGAGATACAGACTAACCAGATACAGGAAGGCGGTTTTTCGTGGTCCAACATGCTTGGACTATTGATGCAAATGATTTTCAACGGCGGCGGAGGAGGCGGCGGAAACGTGCCAACAAAATCTGACGATATTGATAATGGTGTGTCAACCTTTGGTCAATCACCATGGGCAAACGTGATTTCGGTTGGGTTGAAGATCATTACTACCCTGCTAGGAGGAGGTGGTGCAGGGGATGGTATTGATAAGGTTGATAATGGAGGATCACCGATGCAGGTAAGCAATCTAACTAATTGGGACAATCGTACATACTGTAAACGTGGTGGAGGGTGATTAATTATGCAATATATTTATGAACATAATACAGATTTTTGCATAATAACTTGCAAACGTCCCTCACTAAAAAGATCTCCTGCTACTCATTCACAATAGTTTAGTAGCCTAACAATATTTGAAAGTAGATGAACATTGACTATGGATAAGAAATCGTTGTGAATATATTTTTGTTTTAAAGACATTTGTTTATTATTGACAGTCTTTAAAAAGTAATGAATGGCAAGGTCACACATAGCAGTACGCAGCCGAAAATAATTAAATCGACAATTGACTTTTATAAAAAAAACCCGCAAAGTTCACTCATGTCCTTTTAATCACCATAACCCTTTAAAAGATTTTGTAGCATATACGAAAGGTTTTACGAATTTTATCATCTCAACCAAAATATAAACGACATTATATTCATGTACACATAATTTTCAAGTCGAAATCTGTTGATTGCAAGAATGGAATAATGTTGCATGTATTTTGTGTCGCTCTACTCCTTTATCATGATAAAACTCAATGTTCTCTGGGTCATTATATTTCTTGTCAACAGCATTAATAACTGATCGCAAGACGATCAACAGTTATCACATATTTTATTTTTGACAGATGTTGAGGTGTTATGACTCGTAAAATACTGTAATAATCATTCATGTATGTCTTAAAAGGGCCGGTCTGGTGGTACAGTCGTCAACTCGTACGACGTAACAACATCCCTGTCATGGGTTCAAGTCCCGAATAGACCGTGCCCCCAGACGTAGGACTGACTATCCTGCTATGGTAACAATAAGTCATTGAAATTCAAGCTCACTTCACTAAGTAGGTACAGACAGGCCTTGACCGACAGCGGTTGTTGTGCCAAAGAAGAAGAAGAAGTTTGTCTTAAAATTAGTTAGGATTAGTCAATGGTAATTTTTATTTTGTAATGCTTCATAAATCACCCATAAATGTTACTTGCTCCTTGGCTTGTCATTATTCAAATACGATCTTCAGTGATTATCATCTTTTTTCTGTTTCCTTCTTTTTGTAACTATGTATCTCCCAATTTTCCTATTCGGACTGTCAATTCTCTTAACTGCTATCAGATTTAATTAGATGGGTGAGATAATTAGGTTCATCAAGTCGTTTTGCATATTTTTTCACTCTCGCCTTTCATTTTCTCGTATTTGTACTGGCCTAATATAAATATTCATCGGTTCCATTTGATATTTGACAACCGTATTTAAATGCAGTTTGGCCTTTTTATTCTGTATTATTTGAAATAAATTTACCTCGTTTTATTTAAAAAATTATTAGCATTAGAACATTTTGTTTCGCTTGATTAACATTTCGCGCTTTGTACTCTAGTGTTGTAAAGTGTAAAAAAATATTTTAAAAGTGTTAAACATATAACACATACCTCGGTTTGAAATAAATTAGGGGCAGTAAAAATACATCCTAGCTGTCAAAATAAAATTCGTGGGCGATCAAATATGCAGTGCACATCGCAAAATGAGTGAGTTCAATCAGTAGGGGGTCTTCTGATTTTTTCCCAGATATTTTGCATTTAACCTTTAAAAAATGGTGATCTTTTAAATAAATAACTGCACTCAATAACATTAAATATAAAGATAAAATAAAAATACGAAGAATCCATTTTCTCGTAAATTAAAAACAAAAAACCATTTACTCCTGAATAAAAACAAAAAACCAGTTCCAGTTCGAATTGGACAGTTTTGTTTACAGGGTAAAATAATTAAATGATGTCTTTTTTGCAAAAACATAGTTTGTTTCAATATCAAAGGTTAAATTAATGAGTTATACCATTACAACTTATTCATGCTCATATTCTTATTTCTTATTTTGTTTAAATTGCCTGAATTGTACTTGAATTTTTGGACATTTTTACCCTTTACCCCCCCCCCCCCCCCCCCCCTTTACTCTACGATCACCACAGCAGTTTTTTGCAAGTGTAGTTTAATATAAATTATTTCCTCTGAACATTTAGAACGTTTTAGCTGCCGTATTCACAGCCATGTTTGGCGCCAAAGATCCGGACCAAGTAAATACGATGGCAAAACAGGCTGGAGAGGTATGTATTATTGTAAATTATATGTTTTTTTATCTCTATCTTCTATGATAATAAAATTTTCTGTAAAAAAAAATGTTCCGTTTTTAGTGTATTATATAAATGCATTATCTTAGGTGAATTAGTTATCTTGTTGATATTAGAGCTTAAAATACTGTAAATCAATCGTAATGTCGCTCACTAATACTAATGAAAGCGTTGTATTTAAAAGGTGGGATTTGTTAATTAAATCAATAACTCATTCACACAATGATTAAGATGACGTGGCGTTTTTGAGTAAGTGAGATTATTTAGAATGAAATCAAACAACTGAATGTATAGTTTGCCCTATAATTGAATATATATATATATATATATATATATATATATATATATATATATATATATATATATATATATATATATATATATATATATATATATATATATATATATATATATATATATATATATATATATATATATATATTTATGTATATTTATATCAGATAATTGAAAAAAAATATGTTTTCAAGATACAATTTTCTAAATTTTTAAGATCCGCAAATAAGATCGTACCCCCGTATATGTGGGACTGGCCATCCTGTTCGAGGTATTCAATGAGAAAAGATAGATAAGTCCATTTACGGTACAGGCAGACCAAGACCGTCCATGGTTTTTATGTCAAACAAGAAGAAGAAGTAAATTTTTTTGCTGAATAAAGTCTCAATGGATCCACGCACAAACGGTTTAAGTTTATAAATTTTTGGCAATACTAGATTTGTTTGATGTGCATTTAAGCTTTAAAAGTGATATAAAATGAATTTTTACTCATTAAACAAAGTCTCAACAGTTACTCAGCTATGCTACTTCATAACTTCATAACTCCGTGTGTATATTACAAAAGTGAAGTAATAAACATATAAAAGTTTCAAATACATGATTTATCATTACAGTTCATTAATATCGTCGTAAATTTGCTGGATGCACTTAAGACGTCATTTTCGCATCGTTCACTGACTGCACGTAGTATGGGAAAGAAGGATGTGATCAGTGATGCTACTGTTGCTAGTATAAGCATGATGAAAGGATACGTACGCAGCACGCGAAATGCAGATGATCGTTGCATGCAGAAATTTCTCTGTGAAGCTAACACTGACTGCATGAGCGCAATTGGAGGATCCAGCATTTTTTGTCAACTAGGATCGTGAGTATTCTGTGGATGTTAAATGATTTATGAACATTTAACATTATTGTTTTACATTGAGCTTTAAAATTATACTGTCTTATTTTTTCAGATATGCTACGAGCTACATCCTAGAGCGACAGACAGGTAAATCGTTCGAAAACTTTTATGAAGCTGGTAGGAATGGCCGTTCCGGATTCGATTGCCGACAGCTATACCTTGAATGTAATGAAGTGTAAATCAAAGCGATTAATTAGAGAAAACAAGAAAAAAATGGCAATTTGCTAGGCGAATGAGAAAAATTCAACACTTGTTTTTGATCCACATTTATACAAAGACAATACTACAGCTGTCCAGGATCGATGGTAAAAATGGCAAAACATAATTTTATGATTCCTGCCGTCAAAATCGATAAGCCAACATGTAGCTTTTAAATTTATTTTATATGTAGAGGTAAAGAAAAGTTTTCGTGTCCGTTCTATTTATACTTATTTATAAACATCCTTTATTTATTTGGCTATAGTTCTGTAGTTTTCTGAGCAACTAACTAACATGTTCAAATTCATCATGCCGAGCAATAAAGTGAGAATTTCAACATAGTGCATGTTTATCTATATAAATCAATCACTTATCCAAGCAATTCTCACGAGTGATAAACTAAGCTAAAAATAAAATAGTTGATTATTGCATACAAATTCTCCATCTGTGTGCCGCTCACAATAAAAAGACACATCTTTTACCAATTTAAATTTATGAGATGTACCATGTAAAACTACAAACGAGCCTTTCACATACATAAAATCACGACACAACTACCTATCCCTGTGATAGTTACTAAAGTGAACACTATTTATTGCAAAATAAAAACAAAATAATAGACCAGGAACAATAGCACTTGTTTATTCTTTACACCCGCTAAACATTACAAAGGATTGGGGTAGTCCTTACCCGCTAATTTGAGGTGATTTGGTTTTGAAGTCCATCCCAATTGACATTTTCGAGTTCTAAAATCATGGTTTCGAGCTATTTCCCTTAAACTGGCACCATAAACTTCCCTTAAACTGCACCAGTTTATGGGACTTTTAGTACAAGCTCTTTAAAATCGACTGTGATGTGGCTTTCTGTGACGTTGCTTTCATCTCTATCCTTAAGGATATTACGTAACGCGTAATATGTGCCTTCTTTCATCGTCAAATATTAAAGCAAATGAATCTAAAAAGAATTGAACGTTATCATCCGATAGAAGAAGGTCATAGGCACGTACAAACGCAAATTTGAAACATTCTATGTGGTTTATCACACACAAATCCACAATTTTTTGTACTTCGAGAAACATTCGAGCAGATTATGGTTAAAAAATTAGAACAAATGTCAGTCCCAAATAACCAAGATACCGAAACTGCCACCTATTTCATGTACAAAAAATCCAGTTGCATCAAACAAAGCCAAACACTGTCAGTTTGGTGGGTTAAACCACACGGCCACAGAAGCGGCCTCTTCAATGTTGTTAAAGTAAGTTTTTATACACGTGTAATTCATTTGCTAAACATGTTTCACCCCTATATGTGTTGAATTATGCAAAGGAAGCGATTAAACGTGTGGGTTTAAGTTCATTTGTTGTAAAACATATTTTTGTGTGTTTGTTTACTTGCAAATGGACTCATTCATTTCGCTGGTCAGTGCACAGTTTATAGATTTATAATATTGCCGAAGTTATACTGTGATGTAAGTGAATGAGTTAAAGCAGGTGTGTCAAACTGGCGGCCCGCGGGCCGCATGCGGCCCTTGTCAATGCTGAATGCGGCCCGCAAGTATATTTTGAGAATTGCTAAAATCACTCCAAACCAAAAAACTGTTACTACTATTTGTCGAAGTGTATTTAATTTTCCAGAGAAGAATTATCATTTAGATGGTATATTTATCGAATCTAACATGAATGTACCCATAACATCTCATAAACTTATTCTACACAATCGTACAGAACAATAGAGACCCTTGAGAAACATTGAATTGAATGCAAACTCAGTCAGTATTATGTTTCGATTAAATTCTGAATATTAGCATAGTATTGTGCACACTCGATTGCACATTCTATATGGAAAAATAGATTTGCGACTACCTTCTACCAACGAAAAAGTAATGAAAATAACTTGAAATAACTTGACACACACTTGGAAACTTCGCAACAACTAATGATGGATTGTCAGAATCGCATCCACGGCTCAAAACCATTTTCGATCTTAGCTATAGCAACTTCGAATCCGGCCAAATCAAACCAACAGTTCCGTTCGGTGCCGTCCGAAGCCTATAGAGCCGTTTAAAGCCATTCGGAACCGTTGGAGTCATCGGTTGTCGCACGGAGCGGCTAATCTACAGTGAGAAATGGATCCGGTCGGTCCCACCGAATTTGACCATCTCAATGCCCCCGAGTGCCAAGTAAAGGATTCATTCGGCTCCGAATTTCTCCGATTTGCACGGCTCCAATCTTATAATGTTACATCATTGATGTTCGATTGGAGCCACTTCTGTTTTTTGTCATAATCATGCCACCATCAATTTTAATAAAAATGATTGTAGCCAAGTTGGAATTTTGTGTACTCCACATTTTGCAAGACGAATTAATGTGCTTTTGAACATCCCCAAAAATCTAAACCAAAATGATATGATTACGCTTAAGCCTAAAGTATTTAGATGAAGAATTAAAATAATCGAAATGCTGAAGTCGTGCGATACATAGCTTATTAATAGATTAGCTCACACAGTCCATACCTCAATTCGCGAATCATCTCCCTTCAAGTGCAAAACAAGATTTGCCAATCTTTATGGGATCACACACCATGAATCTTCGTCAGATAAAATTATCGTAATTTAACAAAATTATTCGTAAAATATGGGTTTTTGTAATAAGAAATGCCTCCATACCACCATATACCACCATATATCCCTTCGAACTTGGAAATTAGCGAAAAATAATGTTTAAACACGTTTTTTTTACAATTTTCCTCTTGATCTATCAACAAATTGCATGCAAATATTTTTGTTATTCATCCAGCGGTGGATAGCTCGGATGGCTTGAAAAAGATTCGCAACAGGCTGGTAGACTTCCCCTACCTCAGTGAAAAAGTGTGGTTGAGTGATATTTTCTAACAGAAGTACCGTGTTAGAACGCGACTAATGAGAAATTTCCTATTTTAATAATAAGGATGAAAACAACGCATGTGACTTTAAAAGTACATTAAACTTTTTTTTTTAAATAAAAAAGTGCAAAATAAAAAAAAACATAGCAAATTTGTAAATAACAAACTATTCCAGATTTGAAGCGAGGATTACAAAAAGTCAATTTGTTTTACAATAAAGATTTTAAACAGTATTTTATATGAATACTAGCTGGCCCGAAAAACTGAGTTATTCATAAAAAAAAACTAAAATACAGGCGGTCCCCGAGATACACGGTACCTCTTATACGCGGATTCGGAGATACGCGGTTTTCTAAATTTGACAATTCTTTGAGCAAATTGTACTGACTTGACACATCAATTGCAAATTGCCAAATAATTTCCGTTTTGATCGAATGTTAAAAACTATTTCAAAAGGTTTAAATCAGTTATAGTCAGTCAGAATCATATCAAATAATTCACTAAAACCGCCCCCTACTTGCAAAATTACACGAAAATTTGTGATATTTTAGCTGGAAATCACGAGATTCGACTTACGCGGAAATTCGAGATACGCGGTATATTGCTTGCCGTTTTCGGTCCCCATTAACCGTGTATCTCGGGGACCGCCTGTATACTACTTCGAATGGGGTAAAAGTAAGGTTCAGCCCTCTACGCTACGCTAGCGTTACGCGTAACGCCCGTTTATCACAAACCCAAGCAACATTTATGAACGCCTGTTTTAACCGTCGTGGATGAGCAAATTAATAGATTATCCCCAAATAGCCAGAATTGATTAAGCAGCTCATTTTGGCACGCTAAAGATCGCTGCTCTAATTCGCCTTTTGCAGTAGATAAATAGCATTTAAGTTCTATGTGGGTCTTTCAAACAGCGCCTAAGCAGCTTCCTTATGCCACGATGCCAGGGATTATTTTTCTTTGTGTTTTATTTTCAAGCAAGCGTCATCGATTAAAATAAACAACAAGATTTATTTCGTTTAAACACATATGTATATTTTTAAATCCTTTGTATTGATGAATTACACAAAATTTTACACAATTTACTGATAATTCACAATCACTTCACTCAATATTCATTCTTCAATTAACGAATCTAACTTGTGCAGCAGCAATGAGATTATTGCCGGTGTCCGTCTTTGACACTTTGACAAGAGCCACCTTGTACCGATGTCATGCATTAAAAAGCTATAAAGTTCCACCAAGTTCAGTACCCTTTCTTAACAAGCCTTTAAGTTCCATCATGAACCCTACTCATTGTGCTAATCAGCCGCAAAGTTCCAAAGAGTACCATGTGCCTGTTAAAAAGCTCCATAGTTCCGCAAAGTACCGTCTATCTCTTAATCAGCCACAAAGTACGACATCGGAACGATTTTTCGTTAAACAGCCCTAATTCAGCTATAAAGTACGAGCTGGCTATTTGGGTCATGTCTTAATATTGCTTATTTTTACATGATAATTAGAAAAGCAACAATTTTTAACCAAACATTAAAAAGGACAGCAATTGCTAATAAAGGCAACACTCATTGATAATTCATGAGTATAAATAAATTACATTATTACTATTAGGCTATCATTTTTAACAGCAATCAGAGTTGTAACAACTTCACGTATTATAATTATAACAATCTTACACATAAAAAATGGTTACTTATAAAAATGATTATTTATTTATTTTCCCAGCTATTGATAAATCAGGATAATGAAATACATACAAGTATTTACTACCTTCATTAACCTCAATTTAAAAAAGAGCCCTCGCACCTAAAGTAAAGTTTATTCAAAATAGCCGGAAACATAGATTGAATAGGTAATAATTATATTTCATATACATTATTAATTTATTAATATTTTTAATATTTTATACTTTCTAATCATAGGAAATGTTACTAAAATTGAAAGCTTTTGGGGTGTTTATGAACTTCCTTCTTTCAGACTATTTTTTATAAATTATAGTGCAGCAATGAAAAATATTAAACCTCTTATTTACTTGTTATTTAAAAATGACATCTCGTAGAAATCGAGATGTGTTTCATCGCAGTTTAACTTACTTACTTACTTATCCGGCGCTACAACCGCTTTGCGGTCTTGGCCTGCCTCAGGAGTGTCCGAAACCGCTCACGGTCTCGCGCCTTCGTCTGCCAGTCCGTTATCCCGGCCTTAATGGCGGACGCCTCCACGCCATCTTGCCACCTCAATTTGGGCCTACCACGCCTCCTCTGTCCTTGTGGACGGCCTAAAAAGACTTTACGGGCTGGGTCGTCCGTTTCCATGCGTACAACATGGCCAGCCCACCGGAGCCTGGCGAGCTTAATACGCTGTACGACAGTGAGATCGCCGTACATCTCGTATAGCTCGTCATTATAGCGGCTCCTCCATTGTCCTTCCACACATACGGGGCCAAGTATCCTTCTGAGCATCTTCCTCTCGAACGCGGCTAAGAGGGTTTCGTCAGATTTGGACAGTGTCCATGTCTCAGAGGCGTATGTGAGTACTGGTACTATATAGGTACTATATAGTCCCAGCTTCGTCCGTCGCGACAGGTTCTTTGAGGTGAACTGCTTTTTCAGGCTGTAGAATGACCGGTTGGCAGCCAGCATCCTTGCGCGCAACTCAACTTCCATACTGTTGTCGTTGCTGACCTTTGACCCAAGATAGGTGAATTCTGGGACGACTTCAAAAGTGCGTTCACCTATCTGTACATCACGCCTACGTAGATTTGGATTATTTATTGGTAGGTCCGCTGATGTTGCCACCATCAGTTTGGTCTTTGCCTCGTTTATCTGCAATCCGAGGTTCTCTGCCGCCTGCTCAATCCCTTGGTAGGCTTCTGCTACATAGGAGAGCCGCAGACCAATGATGTCTATATCATCAGCGTATGCCAGGATCTGGGTTGACTTATAGAAGATGGTTCCCGTAGTCTCCACCCTCGAGTCGCGTAGAGACTCTTCTAAAGCGGTTTTGAATTCCTGTTGGACAGCAATGTCCCTTAGAGAGTCCGTGTTGAGCCGAGCCTGCGTGTTTTCTCCGCCCCCATTGGCGCGGGGGCGGGCGATTCTACAACGTATCACTAAGCCAACCAAGTAGTGATCGGAATCGATATTGGCTCCTCGATATGTTCTGACATTTAACAGACTCGACTGTCGTCGGCGGCTTATTAACACGTGGTCGATCTGGTTGAAGGATTCTCCACCCGGGTGCGCCCACGTAATCTTGTGGATTTTTTTGCGCGCAAATTTGGTACTTCCTACAACCAGATTGTTCGCTGCGGCGAACTGGACCAATCTACTACCATTATCATTACTGTGCTCATGCAGACTGTGACAGCCAGTGTATTGGCGGTACATTGGCTCCCTACCGACTTTTGCGTTGAAGTCCCCCAGGATGATTATGAGGTCATGCCTGGGGCAAGCATCTACAATTCTAGCGAGGCGGCCGTAAAAAAGGTCCTTCTCCTCTTCCTCTTTGTCTTCGGTAGGGGCGTGAACGTTTATCGCAGTTTAAAATATGTTTTATTCTAATAATGCACACTGGTCGCTCGCGTGGATGACAAAATCGCTATAAAAATGCTGCATCGGAATTTTAAAAGGCATGTAACGCTTCTCCTGTGTAACGTAGAGGGCTGAGCCTTACTTTTACCCAGCCCACTACGTTACATTGGAGAAGCGTTACATCCCTTAAAATATTCCCAAGCAGCATTTTTACTACAGTTTTGTCATCCAGGCGACCGACCAGTGTACATTATTTGAATAAAAAATATTTTACATTGAGATGAAAAAAAAGTTAATTGCTGTAAGATGAAGCGATTTCAAGGAGATTTAATTTTTAAATAAAAATTAAATAACAGGTTTAATATTTTTCATTGTAGCATTATGATTAATGAAAAAAAGTCTGAAAGAAGGAAGCTCATGAACACCCCAAAAGCTTTCAATTGGAGTAACATTTTCTATGATTAGAAAACATAAAATATTAAAATATTTTTAATTAAATTATATATATGAAATATAACTATTACCTTTTCAATCTATGTTTCTGGCCATTTTGAATAAAAATTACGTTAGATGCAAGGGCTCTTTTTAAAATGAGGTTAATGAAGTTAATAAATACTTGTAAGTATTTCATTATACTACTTTATCAATAACTGGGTAAATAAATAAATAATCTTTTTTTTATTATTTACATATTTTATTTATAAGATTGTTAAAATTATAATTCTTGAAGTTGTGACCACTTTTCTAATTATCAACAAAGTGTTTCTAATTATCATATAAAAGTAAACAATAATAAGACATGATTATCTATTAATTTGCTCATCCACGGCGGTTAAAACAAACGTTCAAAAATGTTGCTTGGGTTTGTGATTAACAGGCGTTACGCGTAACGCTAGCGTAACGTAGAGGGCTGAGCCTTACTTTTACCGAGGGCTGAGCCTTACTTTTACCCAACTATCCCGAGTAAAGCAATTATGGAATACAGGCGGTCCCCGAGATACACGGTTAATGGGGACCGAAAACGTTAAACAGCCCTAATTCAGCTATAAAGTACGAGCTGGCTATTTGGGTCATGTCTTAATATTGCTTATTTTTACATGATAATTAGAAAAGCAACAATTTTTAACCAAACATTAAAAAGGACAGCAATTGCTAATAAAGGCAACACTCATTGATAATTCATGAGTATAAATAAATTACATTATTACTATTAGGCTATCATTTTTAACAGCAATCAGAGTTGTAACAACTTCACGTATTATAATTATAACAATCTTACACATAAAAAATGGTTACTTATAAAAATGATTATTTATTTATTTTCCCAGCTATTGATAAATCAGGATAATGAAATACATACAAGTATTTACTACCTTCATTAACCTCAATTTAAAAAAGAGCCCTCGCACCTAAAGTAAAGTTTATTCAAAATAGCCGGAAACATAGATTGAATAGGTAATAATTATATTTCATATACATTATTAATTTATTAATATTTTTAATATTTTATACTTTCTAATCATAGGAAATGTTACTAAAATTGAAAGCTTTTGGGGTGTTTATGAACTTCCTTCTTTCAGACTATTTTTTATAAATTATAGTGCAGCAATGAAAAATATTAAACCTCTTATTTACTTGTTATTTAAAAATGACATCTCGTAGAAATCGAGATGTGTTTCATCGCAGTTTAACTTACTTACTTACTTATCCGGCGCTACAACCGCTTTGCGGTCTTGGCCTGCCTCAGGAGTGTCCGAAACCGCTCACGGTCTCGCGCCTTCGTCTGCCAGTCCGTTATCCCGGCCTTAATGGCGGACGCCTCCACGCCATCTTGCCACCTCAATTTGGGCCTACCACGCCTCCTCTGTCCTTGTGGACGGCCTAAAAAGACTTTACGGGCTGGGTCGTCCGTTTCCATGCGTACAACATGGCCAGCCCACCGGAGCCTGGCGAGCTTAATACGCTGTACGACAGTGAGATCGCCGTACATCTCGTATAGCTCGTCATTATAGCGGCTCCTCCATTGTCCTTCCACACATACGGGGCCAAGTATCCTTCTGAGCATCTTCCTCTCGAACGCGGCTAAGAGGGTTTCGTCAGATTTGGACAGTGTCCATGTCTCAGAGGCGTATGTGAGTACTGGTACTATATAGGTACTATATAGTCCCAGCTTCGTCCGTCGCGACAGGTTCTTTGAGGTGAACTGCTTTTTCAGGCTGTAGAATGACCGGTTGGCAGCCAGCATCCTTGCGCGCAACTCAACTTCCATACTGTTGTCGTTGCTGACCTTTGACCCAAGATAGGTGAATTCTGGGACGACTTCAAAAGTGCGTTCACCTATCTGTACATCACGCCTACGTAGATTTGGATTATTTATTGGTAGGTCCGCTGATGTTGCCACCATCAGTTTGGTCTTTGCCTCGTTTATCTGCAATCCGAGGTTCTCTGCCGCCTGCTCAATCCCTTGGTAGGCTTCTGCTACATAGGAGAGCCGCAGACCAATGATGTCTATATCATCAGCGTATGCCAGGATCTGGGTTGACTTATAGAAGATGGTTCCCGTAGTCTCCACCCTCGAGTCGCGGATGGCCCTCTCTAGCGCCAGGTTGAATAGGAGACAGGCAAGCCCGTCCCCCTGGCGCAGACCCTTGGTGGTAGCAAAAGGTCCTGAGAGTTTTCCATCCACCCTCACCTGGCATGTGACGTTGGTCATAGTCATTCTAACTAGCCTTATCAGTTTGGCCGGGATTCCAAATGAGCTCATAGCGTCGTACAGTTTTACCCTGGCTATGCTATCGTATGCGGCTTTGAAGTCTATGAAGAGATGGTATGTGTCGTTTCTGTATTCAGCCATCTTCTCCAAGATCTGCCGCATGGTGAAGATCTGATCAGTGGTTGATTTTCCGTTTCGGAATCCTCTTTGATAGTTTCCTACTATCTCTTCGACGTGCGGGACAAGGCGATCCTGTAGGATCAGGGAGAATATTTTATAGGCGGTATTCAACACCGTAATACCCCTGTAGTTGTTGCAGTCCAACCTATCTCCCTTCTTGTATATGGGGTAGATGATGCCGAGATTCCAATCACAAGGCATCGATTCGCTATCCCACACCTCAGTAACAATTTGATGGATCTCGTTTTCTAGTCGTGCACCTCCATTCTTGACCAGTTCGGCTGCAATTCCGTCGGTTCCGGGTGCCTTGTTATTTTTCAGCCGACGGATAGCCTTTCGTGTTTCATCTATGCTAGGTGGCAGTAGCATGACATTATCTGCTAGTGGCGCTTCTAGCTGTTCGCTAAACTGGTCATTGAGTAATTCATCAAAGTACTGAGCCCACCGCGAGAGGACCTCTGGCTGGTTACTGACCAGATCTCCATCCTTGTTGCGACAGCAGGTTACCTTAGGTACAACGTTGTTTCGGTGACCTGCTATCGCTTGGTAAAACTTTCGTGTCGGTCCGTACGCCTCTCTGGTTTGCTCGAGTTCCCGCATGTTTTGCTCTTCCAAAGCATGCTTCTTGGAGCGGTGAACTCGTTTCTCTTCGCGTCTAAGCCGTGAATATTCCTCTGCGCATGCCCGCGTTCTATGCCGTTGCTGCATTGCTCGGTATGCAGTATTCTTACGTTCGGTCACTTGTCTGCATTCATCGTCGAACCAGCCAGATTTGGTGTTGCCACGACGTGGTGGGAGTATATTTCTTGCACAGTTTATTATTTTTGTTTTTAGAGCGTTCCACCTCTCGCTCGTAGTTTCGTATCTGTCTTCTGGTAGTAGAGACTCTTCTAAAGCGGTTTTGAATTCCTGTTGGACAGCAATGTCCCTTAGAGAGTCCGTGTTGAGCCGAGCCTGCGTGTTTTCTCCGCCCCCATTGGCGCGGGGGCGGGCGATTCTACAACGTATCACTAAGCCAACCAAGTAGTGATCGGAATCGATATTGGCTCCTCGATATGTTCTGACATTTAACAGACTCGACTGTCGTCGGCGGCTTATTAACACGTGGTCGATCTGGTTGAAGGATTCTCCACCCGGGTGCGCCCACGTAATCTTGTGGATTTTTTTGCGCGCAAATTTGGTACTTCCTACAACCAGATTGTTCGCTGCGGCGAACTGGACCAATCTACTACCATTATCATTACTGTGCTCATGCAGACTGTGACAGCCAGTGTATTGGCGGTACATTGGCTCCCTACCGACTTTTGCGTTGAAGTCCCCCAGGATGATTATGAGGTCATGCCTGGGGCAAGCATCTACAATTCTAGCGAGGCGGCCGTAAAAAAGGTCCTTCTCCTCTTCCTCTTTGTCTTCGGTAGGGGCGTGAACGTTTATCGCAGTTTAAAATATGTTTTATTCTAATAATGCACACTGGTCGCTCGCGTGGATGACAAAATCGCTATAAAAATGCTGCATCGGAATTTTAAAAGGCATGTAACGCTTCTCCTGTGTAACGTAGAGGGCTGAGCCTTACTTTTACCCAGCCCACTACGTTACATTGGAGAAGCGTTACATCCCTTAAAATATTCCCAAGCAGCATTTTTACTACAGTTTTGTCATCCAGGCGACCGACCAGTGTACATTATTTGAATAAAAAATATTTTACATTGAGATGAAAAAAAAGTTAATTGCTGTAAGATGAAGCGATTTCAAGGAGATTTAATTTTTAAATAAAAATTAAATAACAGGTTTAATATTTTTCATTGTAGCATTATGATTAATGAAAAAAAGTCTGAAAGAAGGAAGCTCATGAACACCCCAAAAGCTTTCAATTGGAGTAACATTTTCTATGATTAGAAAACATAAAATATTAAAATATTTTTAATTAAATTATATATATGAAATATAACTATTACCTTTTCAATCTATGTTTCTGGCCATTTTGAATAAAAATTACGTTAGATGCAAGGGCTCTTTTTAAAATGAGGTTAATGAAGTTAATAAATACTTGTAAGTATTTCATTATACTACTTTATCAATAACTGGGTAAATAAATAAATAATCTTTTTTTTATTATTTACATATTTTATTTATAAGATTGTTAAAATTATAATTCTTGAAGTTGTGACCACTTTTCTAATTATCAACAAAGTGTTTCTAATTATCATATAAAAGTAAACAATAATAAGACATGATTATCTATTAATTTGCTCATCCACGGCGGTTAAAACAAACGTTCAAAAATGTTGCTTGGGTTTGTGATTAACAGGCGTTACGCGTAACGCTAGCGTAACGTAGAGGGCTGAGCCTTACTTTTACCGAGGGCTGAGCCTTACTTTTACCCAACTATCCCGAGTAAAGCAATTATGGAATACAGGCGGTCCCCGAGATACACGGTTAATGGGGACCGAAAACGTTAAACAGCCCTAATTCAGCTATAAAGTACGAGCTGGCTATTTGGGTCATGTCTTAATATTGCTTATTTTTACATGATAATTAGAAAAGCAACAATTTTTAACCAAACATTAAAAAGGACAGCAATTGCTAATAAAGGCAACACTCATTGATAATTCATGAGTATAAATAAATTACATTATTACTATTAGGCTATCATTTTTAACAGCAATCAGAGTTGTAACAACTTCACGTATTATAATTATAACAATCTTACACATAAAAAATGGTTACTTATAAAAATGATTATTTATTTATTTTCCCAGCTATTGATAAATCAGGATAATGAAATACATACAAGTATTTACTACCTTCATTAACCTCAATTTAAAAAAGAGCCCTCGCACCTAAAGTAAAGTTTATTCAAAATAGCCGGAAACATAGATTGAATAGGTAATAATTATATTTCATATACATTATTAATTTATTAATATTTTTAATATTTTATACTTTCTAATCATAGGAAATGTTACTAAAATTGAAAGCTTTTGGGGTGTTTATGAACTTCCTTCTTTCAGACTATTTTTTATAAATTATAGTGCAGCAATGAAAAATATTAAACCTCTTATTTACTTGTTATTTAAAAATGACATCTCGTAGAAATCGAGATGTGTTTCATCGCAGTTTAACTTACTTACTTACTTATCCGGCGCTACAACCGCTTTGCGGTCTTGGCCTGCCTCAGGAGTGTCCGAAACCGCTCACGGTCTCGCGCCTTCGTCTGCCAGTCCGTTATCCCGGCCTTAATGGCGGACGCCTCCACGCCATCTTGCCACCTCAATTTGGGCCTACCACGCCTCCTCTGTCCTTGTGGACGGCCTAAAAAGACTTTACGGGCTGGGTCGTCCGTTTCCATGCGTACAACATGGCCAGCCCACCGGAGCCTGGCGAGCTTAATACGCTGTACGACAGTGAGATCGCCGTACATCTCGTATAGCTCGTCATTATAGCGGCTCCTCCATTGTCCTTCCACACATACGGGGCCAAGTATCCTTCTGAGCATCTTCCTCTCGAACGCGGCTAAGAGGGTTTCGTCAGATTTGGACAGTGTCCATGTCTCAGAGGCGTATGTGAGTACTGGTACTATATAGGTACTATATAGTCCCAGCTTCGTCCGTCGCGACAGGTTCTTTGAGGTGAACTGCTTTTTCAGGCTGTAGAATGACCGGTTGGCAGCCAGCATCCTTGCGCGCAACTCAACTTCCATACTGTTGTCGTTGCTGACCTTTGACCCAAGATAGGTGAATTCTGGGACGACTTCAAAAGTGCGTTCACCTATCTGTACATCACGCCTACGTAGATTTGGATTATTTATTGGTAGGTCCGCTGATGTTGCCACCATCAGTTTGGTCTTTGCCTCGTTTATCTGCAATCCGAGGTTCTCTGCCGCCTGCTCAATCCCTTGGTAGGCTTCTGCTACATAGGAGAGCCGCAGACCAATGATGTCTATATCATCAGCGTATGCCAGGATCTGGGTTGACTTATAGAAGATGGTTCCCGTAGTCTCCACCCTCGAGTCGCGTAGAGACTCTTCTAAAGCGGTTTTGAATTCCTGTTGGACAGCAATGTCCCTTAGAGAGTCCGTGTTGAGCCGAGCCTGCGTGTTTTCTCCGCCCCCATTGGCGCGGGGGCGGGCGATTCTACAACGTATCACTAAGCCAACCAAGTAGTGATCGGAATCGATATTGGCTCCTCGATATGTTCTGACATTTAACAGACTCGACTGTCGTCGGCGGCTTATTAACACGTGGTCGATCTGGTTGAAGGATTCTCCACCCGGGTGCGCCCACGTAATCTTGTGGATTTTTTTGCGCGCAAATTTGGTACTTCCTACAACCAGATTGTTCGCTGCGGCGAACTGGACCAATCTACTACCATTATCATTACTGTGCTCATGCAGACTGTGACAGCCAGTGTATTGGCGGTACATTGGCTCCCTACCGACTTTTGCGTTGAAGTCCCCCAGGATGATTATGAGGTCATGCCTGGGGCAAGCATCTACAATTCTAGCGAGGCGGCCGTAAAAAAGGTCCTTCTCCTCTTCCTCTTTGTCTTCGGTAGGGGCGTGAACGTTTATCGCAGTTTAAAATATGTTTTATTCAAATAATGCACACTGGTCGCTCGCGTGGATGACAAAATCGCTATAAAAATGCTGCATCGGAATTTTAAAAGGCATGTAACGCTTCTCCTGTGTAACGTAGAGGGCTGAGCCTTACTTTTACCCAGCCCACTACGTTACATTGGAGAAGCGTTACATCCCTTAAAATATTCCCAAGCAGCATTTTTACTACAGTTTTGTCATCCAGGCGACCGACCAGTGTACATTATTTGAATAAAAAATATTTTACATTGAGATGAAAAAAAAGTTAATTGCTGTAAGATGAAGCGATTTCAAGGAGATTTAATTTTTAAATAAAAATTAAATAACAGGTTTAATATTTTTCATTGTAGCATTATGATTAATGAAAAAAAGTCTGAAAGAAGGAAGCTCATGAACACCCCAAAAGCTTTCAATTGGAGTAACATTTTCTATGATTAGAAAACATAAAATATTAAAATATTTTTAATTAAATTATATATATGAAATATAACTATTACCTTTTCAATCTATGTTTCTGGCCATTTTGAATAAAAATTACGTTAGATGCAAGGGCTCTTTTTAAAATGAGGTTAATGAAGTTAATAAATACTTGTAAGTATTTCATTATACTACTTTATCAATAACTGGGTAAATAAATAAATAATCTTTTTTTTATTATTTACATATTTTATTTATAAGATTGTTAAAATTATAATTCTTGAAGTTGTGACCACTTTTCTAATTATCAACAAAGCGTTTCTAATTATCATATAAAAGTAAACAATAATAAGACATGATTATCTATTAATTTGCTCATCCACGGCGGTTAAAACAAACGTTCAAAAATGTTGCTTGGGTTTGTGATTAACAGGCGTTACGCGTAACGCTAGCGTAACGTAGAGGGCTGAGCCTTACTTTTACCGAGGGCTGAGCCTTACTTTTACCCAACTATCCCGAGTAAAGCAATTATGGAATACAGGCGGTCCCCGAGATACACGGTTAATGGGGACCGAAAACGGCCGCAAAATACCGCGTATCTCGAATTTCCGCGTAAGTCGAATCTCGTGATTTCCAGCTAAAATATCACAAATTTTCGTGTAATTTTGCAAGTAGGGGGCGGTTTTAGTCACTTTATGAATTATTTGATATGATTCTGACTGAATATAACTGTTTTAAACCTTTTGAAATAGTTTTTAACATTCGATCAAAACGGAAATTATTTGGCAATTTGCAATTGATGTGTCAAGTCAGTACAATTTGCTCAAAGAATTGTCAAATTTAGAAAACCGCGTATCTCCGAATCCGCGTGTAAGAGGTACCGTGTATCTCGGGGACCGCCTGTATATCGATACAGTAGGACCATTTCAAAAAACAAATAACAATAATAGATATGCGGTTACACTCCAATGTAATTTAACGAAACACGTTACGGTTATAGCAATTCCTAACAAAGAAGCAAATACGGTAGCTAGAGCAGTAATACAAAAATTTATGATAATATTTGGCACAAATATTAAAGAATTCAGAACCGATATGGGTACAGAGTACAAAAATGAAATATTTAAAAATATATCAGAAATTCTCCGAATAGAACACAAATTTTCAACGCCATATCATCCACAAACGATAGGAGCTTTAGAACGTTGGGACGATTGGATAAATTATTATTCATTTGCATATAATACAACGCCTAATTTAGACAACGGTTACACACCATTTGAACTAGTTTTCGGAAGAAACCAGAAAATTTCGACAAATATAACGGAAAAATCTACACCATTTTATAATTAAGATGATTACTCAAAAGAATTTAAATACAGATTAAAACTAGCTCACGATAGGACTCGAAAACATATAGAACAAGAAAAAATGAAACTAATGAAAGAGCAACAAAACATCAACCAAGTTAATTTTCAAATAGAAGATCAAATAGCATTGACAAATGAGAACAAAACAAAACTAGATCCGGTATATAAAGGACCGTATAAAGTAAAAGAGATTAACGGACCTAACATGATAATTGAAAACACTGATGGTGTCACACAGAATATTCACAAAAATTGAGCAATTAAAATATGACAGAATAACTTCATTTCATTACGTTATTCTTCCGAAGGGTGTAGGTGTAGCAGATTTACTGCTAACATCTAACATCTATTCACATCTAACTTAGCATTGCCAAAAGCCAGGTAAAAAGACGTTAACCACCAGAAGCGCAAGCGCATAGCCAGTAGCCAGGTAAAGAAACATTAAACACCAGAAGCGTAAACGTTCTCGTGTTTTACCCCAGAACATAAATAAGGAAAACGCGCCACAGATAAGCAATTAAACTTCCGTAAAACCCAGGCATAAACAGGAAAACGTTCGCTGCATCTACAATGCACGGATAGTTGATAAAACACAGGCACACTAGGTATAATTTAAGAAACACCTGTAAAAAAACCCAAACCCGGAATACCAAATGAAAGCTCACATTTGACAAACATCTGGTTGTCAAATGTGTCACAACTTTCACACCATATTTGTTATAAATAAAGCTCGAACTGATGGAGAAGTCAGTTCACCTTCCATAGACACGTAGATCACTCGTGTTCTGGTGCATCCCCCCCCCCCCAACAACGCTTCCCATTTACAGAGGGCCTCAAGTCGTCTTTCCGCCTTGGGCCTCCAATACCCTTGATCCACCACTGGGTTGCGAGATAAGACTAACTTAATTTTATTCTGTACAAATTCAACTGGAAGATTTCGTGGTAGTATTGTAATGATCCTTACTTAGCGTAGGTAGTATAAGTTTGTAGTATTAGTGTTAATAGAGGAACGCGTATTAGTTTCGCAATAGACAGGTAAGCGTAAAGGTGTGTACGGAACCTTACAAAGGTTAAAAGCTTTCGGCACTTTACAGTGCAGTAATACGCAAGGTTGCCACATAAATATATATATATATATATATATATATATATATATATATATATATATATATATATATATATATATATATATATATATATGTATATATATATATATGTATATATATATATATATATATATATATATATATATATATATATATATATATATATATATATATCATTTTATTTTATTTTTATTTTATATACATAACTGCTGTCTGAATTGAATTCTTAACAACATACCTATTAACTAAACTTATTAAATATTTGCTCTGAGGATGGATCGGAAGGATGGTAAGGAGAGGTGATGGTCAAACAGGTGTGCGCAGGAATTAAACAATCTCACAGCACGTAATAAAGGGTCATTTAAACCAACTGAAGTGTGTCGATTAGGAACAAATAAAGGAGCACGAGGGCGTCAGGAACGAATTGGAACATAGAAATGCAGAGATGAAAGAATGATATGTGAATCCACAGCATTAGATATGAGCGAGGCAACAAACATTATTTGGGAAATGTGACGGCATTTCTCCAATGAGTCCAGACGCGTATGCGGATTGAAAAACGTTTTATCATACCGATTGTTTTACGAGCCTTATTAACGGTAACGTCAATGTGATCGAGGAATGATAACCTGCTATCGAAAGTTACACCAAGATCTTTTACCGAGAGTACACGATTTATTGCTATACCCTCGAAGATATAAGAAGTCATAACGGAACAACGTAAACGACTGAAGGACATTTTTCGGGGCATAGAACTAGCTGGTTCGATGAGCACTATGATGCAAATCGGTTGAGGGTGTTTTGGAGCGATACGCAGTCAACAACAGACGATAAAGATTTAAAAATCTTTAGGTCATCTGCATAACAAAGAAAACAATCGTGTGGAATGACTGAGTTAACATCATTAATAAATAAAACGAACAATAAAGGATAAATAAAGGATATATATAAATATAAATATATATATATATTTGCTTTTATATATATATATTTTTGCTAGGACGTGCCGCTGTACAAGCGTACCGTAGTAAAATGTACCACAGGCAAAGTAGAAAGAAACAGAGGGAAACAAGAGTGAGACAGTGATAAGAACGCGACCAACAAAATGTCTATAAAAGATTTGATATAGATATAAAGATGAAATCTCCCCCCACCCCGTCTCCCTGCACAACACCTGGGACGATCGTTTCTGTTGCCACGATTGTAGCAATCTATTTATTTGAGTAGTGTTTTAGACCTTCTTAGAACTGGCGCTCACGTATTATCAATTTTCGCCGCACAGTTTAAAAATTGGTCTGTTTTCTCTCGCTTGACTTTTGCTACTAACTTCCTCGATGGCGCCTATTCTTCGTCAGCTGATCGGTCTTGACCCCGCTTGAACCTGTTTTGTGACCGCTGCCGAACTTGTTTCTCATTGGCCCTATTTTTGGATCAGCTTGTTGTCTCGCCTTAAGGGTTATTTTTTCATCCTTTTCTCCTTTCCTAGCGCCATCTGGTGTTATTTGCTATAGCTATTCGAGCTGTCAGCTGACAGCTCGTTGTTTTGATATTGTTTGGTGCATCTAATATGCACGAGGATGATATCGTGCCAACACTCCACCCCGTAAATCCTTGTAAAGGAAGGATTTGCTCAAAATCAGTACGATACATCCTACCTCCTACTGTGCATATTAGCCTTAATAACTCGCGATAGTGTTCATTTATATCGGGCCAGCTCGCTATCATGATCATTGCATAGGAACTGTCATGCGTGAATAGCCTACGTCCGCGCTGCAAGTGTTTTTGTGCTTTTCGAATTGCACACAGATACGACTTCGCCTACGTTTTCACACGATCAATCCTTCAATCAACATTCTCTTGTGTCCATACGGTGTTAGTTTTTGCCGTTTTCCTCTCCCGATTGTCTGTTGGATGCGAAACCACAGATACGCCCGGCCTCTATACCTGTCTTGCAACGCGGATGGTGTAAACATAACCCTTTTTCTGTTTTTGTCGGTGAGTGTATGTGTGTGTTCACTAACTTGCGCATTTTTTTCTTTTAGCTTCGTTGTGCACATGAATTGTACGCTATTGGTGAAGCTCCATATCAGCTTCCGACGGAATGTGGCCCCAGCAGAGTTGCCGGAACTGTAGACCGACCATTTCGACCGGCTTCTATCGGTTGCCGGAATACCAGATCTGCCTATCTCGGGTGGTGCTGCCAGATCGGTGCGTAGTGTTCCGGTCATCAACTTCGACTCCCCTTTCAGGAACGGTGGAATCGACAGTCCCTGAAAGTGAGCAAAAGTTTTTGTTAATGAGGCGAAGAAAAGTCCTTGAGGCGGCAAACTTAGCTTTATGTTGCTACGAGGGTTGGCAAACTCGTATTGCCTGCTGTCGCTTCCCGCCGCCTTCGCCGATCTAGTTTCCCTCATGCTCGAACCATCTCTCGTCACGCCTGCCATCCAGCTCGTCTCTGGTGATACTGGCTTACCGGCTACACTGGCGCTTTGTGCCAGTTCAGATGGCACCAGTGTTGTCGCTGGCCTGTCGTCCAGGGTGCGTTGTGTGTCGATGCCTTGGTGTCCTCGTTGATTTGTGATAGACACCATGCGGAATGGTATCCTCAGTACTGTGGATCTTAACGCATACATCGACAACGGTTCTGCTCCTCCAGATTGGACCGCTTCACTAGGGAGCGCGTTGTCTCGCGATTCGCAGTCTAGCTGCGCGTGTGCTTTGGCTACAGAACAGTTTTGTAGTTGGAGGGCCGGCTGCGCCGACGCATGTTGTCTGGTACAAACTATCGGTTCCACGGTTGCTAATGCCTCAGGATCTGCTGGTACCGTTCCGATGCACACTTTCTCATCAGCTTCACTAACGTTCACTGCTTCGTTACACTGCTGCTGCTCGCGTTCATCCTGCTCCAGATTCGAGGAGTTGTTTGCGTAAAATCGTTTCGATCTTTTCGCCTTCTCGATTTGAAGCATAATTATTTCCTGTTTATCGCCATTTTAATATCGAACTCTTTTAGAGCTAACTCCTTTTCTAATCGCTGCACTTCGATCAGTTGTGCCAGTGCCGCTTGCATTGTCGCCTTTTTTGATACGTTTGTGGTATGGGGCATTTTTGCAGCTGGGATCGATGTGGGTACCTGTTCCCCCGTGGACAGCTTCTTATACGCCGAGGCATCGCCCTCGCTATATGCTGCTCTTTTGGCTATTTTTTCGCCATTGCAGCTTTCAGCCGGCTTCCTCGTCTTCGCGATGGCTTCCATTGGGGTTTCTAGACACCTCTTCTCCTTCGCTTCGCACTTTACCCTCTTCTTCACACACAAATCGCACATCCGCGTATGGGATTCAACTATCGCGGTGATGGGGTTATGTCTTCTCCTTCGCTTCGCACTTTATCCTCTTCTTCACACACAAATCGCACATCCGCGTATGGGATTCAACTATCGCGGTGATGCTGACACACGCGTATTGGTACCACTCATGGCATTTATTGCACAGCACCATATTTGCGGTATTATTTCGCTCGCAGCCACCACGATTAATCCCGGTACTCATCACGACGCACACAGGTACGGATTTTTATTTCAAAGAAAATATCTAAACGAATGTTGAATGTCGCACCAATTTTTAAATGTTGCCACGGTTGTAGCATTCTATTTATTTGAGTAGTGTTTTAGACCTTCTTAGAACTGGCGCTCACGTATTATCAATTTTCGCCGCACAGTTTAAAAATTGGTATGTTTTCTCTCGTTTGACTTTTGCTACTAACTTCCTCGATGGCGCCTATTCTTCGTCAGCTGATCCGTCTTGACCCCGCTTGACCCTGTTTTGTGACCGCTGCCGAACTTGTTTCTCATTGGCCCTATTTTTGGATCAGCTTGTTGTCTCGCCTTAAGGGTTATTTTTTCATCCTTTTCTCCTTTCCTAGCGCCATCTGGTGTTATTTGCTATAGCTATTCGAGCTGTCAGCTGACAGCTCGTTGTTTTGATATTGTTTGGTGCATCTAATATGCACGAGGATGATATCGTGCCAACAGTTTCCATGCCTTGAACAAGGACCGTCCACTGAAGACTGGCGAGCTTGATACGACAATGAGTGTGCTTCCACACGTACGATGATGATTGCGTCAGATTTGATAAAAATAAAATAACTACGTTAAAATTGTAATGTATGTGATTCAGAAGAGAAGCTATTCATGTGTAAATATTCGTTTAAATGGATGAACAAAAAAATTCATTGGGTAACACGTTTGTCAGGAGGCGTAGAACATAGCGATTTGTGTGTCAATCCGAACACTCCCGGGCTGTACCCTTCCATAAGCGACCCTGAGTTTTTGGGGATAGTCCGGAAGGTACAAGTAGGCACAACACCTTCGATAGGTGCAAAACAACGCAAACGATTCCGACCGGAACTCGCCGCTCCAACGGATATGAGTTGCTTATAATTTCTTGTACCTAGTGATAATACTGGTCTTCCTAATCTCGTTGCATTTACGTGTCGGAACCGATTCTAACATGCCATAAGGCCATAACATAAGGTTGGATAAAAGAGAAGGATTAGCAGAAAAGGATTTTTTTTTGTTTTTTATTTCTTAGCTTGAACTATAAAAACTAGATACCTGTTATAAACCTAAATTTATGTGTTTTGATTATTTATTGAAAAAAAAAAGATAAATTTGTATTTTCTAAAAAAGAATATTTTAGCTAAATCGAGTGATAAAACATCTTAAATAACTCAAACAGCGATAAAACATCCTTTTTTGCTAGCTGTGAAACATGGTTTTTAATATTATTTAGTTTTCCACTGTTATATCAACTGGGGTGGAGCAGTAGATTTGGCTATCCGACTGAAATGGTTTTT
This sequence comes from Anopheles gambiae, assembly GCF_943734735.2. Classification (NCBI taxonomy): domain Eukaryota; kingdom Metazoa; phylum Arthropoda; class Insecta; order Diptera; family Culicidae; genus Anopheles; species Anopheles gambiae. Next base: position 51,501,159 of record NC_064602.1, read on the forward strand.
TTATATGAAGTTTTAAACTGCATATCCCACTGCTCGACTTTTTAACCACGTTGCTATGGCGGCAAACACCATTCCACTCCACTGCCAAACCGATCGGTTAGCGAAGATTCTGATTAAGAAAACGCAATTGGATAACATTCGAATTCTGCTAACCGATCGGCTAAATTATCCACTCCGTTATCGACTTTCGTTCGCGATGAGGCCCATTTATCGAAAACAACCGAAACGCGCAACATAAGCAGTTCAAGCGTTACTGCCGCAAAGTGGACAAACAGAGAACGCATAGCAACTTATTGCTAAAAAGCGCAGTGTAGGCAAAGATCGACCAACGCACCCGTTCCTTGGCTAGAACAGTTGAAACTTTCCAGAACCTTTGTAAAAACACTAAAAGCGCAACATAGGCACAAATTGATAGACACCTCACTCTAATACAATGTATGAATTGTACTTCATATCAATAACCTTTAATCTCCTATATATAAATTTTCCTTAGCGCGTAACGCTACCATGGCAACGGGGTGACGCCGTTACAGCGACGCCGTTACGGTGACGGTGTTATGGAGACGGTGTTACGTTGACGGTGTGTTTCTCATTGGTTGCTCTTCTTCGTACACGTGCGCCGTACTCGGACACTTTTGCTGACCGGTTGTTTTGATCTAGCAGTCACTTTCAACCGTACGGATTCGATCTGATGGATGAAATTGTATTTGTGTTTTTTTTGTGGAATATTTTTTTAAAGCCCTTGAAACTGTTTTAACTGGTGCTGGGCCAAGTTTTGTTAATCAATTGAATTGCTTGGGTGTTGATCAAACGTGTGTTGAGGTGAATTGAGCTTGCGGAAAGAAAAGGCATGTCGATATTTGCGAAATTGGTTCTTTCGTCTAATCAATTTGAAACGCGAACAGTTTGGTAAGTTGGATGAGTTTTTGTACAGATGTTTATATTACTAACCATAAACAATGTATCTTTTTCATGTGTGTATGAATCCTTGACCAGCGTGATCCAATCGAATAGCTTCAAGGACATCAAACAGCAACACAATTATTTTATACTTTGTGGTGAGTATTTTATCGCACATCGATATTATTCACAGCTATTAGCAAATAAATTAACCGACCGTTTTTCTTTTACCTATAGTTTTTGCAACAACGGAACCACTCAAAAAGACAGAAAGAAAAGGGAGGCTCATCTCGCATCTAAACACGAACCAGTGGGCGTATACAGTATCCCGTTTCAACAAGGGTTAGGAGATGTACGTAATGAATGAACCAAGCAAGTACAGGTAACTAAACGTCCAGTTCTAGAAGCCGAACGCAATAGGGTTGGTGAGATGGACAGGCGCAACATGCACTACAAAAAAAAATGTACAAAGAAAAACAGAAGAACATGCATCGCAGTCGCGTAGCTGAGCATGAGAGTTTAAATAAAGAACGTACGGAAGTGCTCCGACAAGAAATTCAAACTTAACCATCATCGAATTCTCTACTTTGCTTTCCGAAATCAGCCAATAACGTGTGTGATTCCTTAGCAAGGGGGAAACCGAATGGCAAGTCGATTAACGACTATATTCAGATGCTTGAGCATAATCATATATCGGCCTACGACTGGAAATGAAGTTGATTATGGAAAATAATTGATGACGATGATGATTTACACAAATGCATGTTCATGTATTTGCCCTTGCAAAATTCATGCGAAATATCATAGAAAAAAGTGATTCATTCACATTGGCTTTTATACGGTGTTAAATTTAGCAACAATGTCATAAACACAAGTACAGGCGGTCCCCGAGATACACGGTACCTCTTATACGCGGATTCGGAGATACGCGGTTTTCTAAATTTGACAATTCTTTGAGCAAATTGTACTGATTTGACACATCAATTGCAAATTGCCAAATAATTTCCGTTTTGATCGAATGTTAAAAACTATTTCAAAAGGTTTAAAACAGTTATATTCAGTCAGAATCATATCAAATAATTCACAAAGTGACTAAAAACGCCCCCTACTTGCAAAATTTCACGAAAATTTGTGATATTTTAGCTGGAAATCACGAGATTCGACTTACGCGGAAATTCGAGATACGCGGTATTTTGCGGCCGTTTTCGGTCCCCATTAACCGTGTATCTCGGGGACCGCCTGTACAACGCCGTCGTTTAAAAACTATTTTACACTCATTCAATATCGGACTTATTAAATGTTTTACAAAAAAAAGACCTGCGTCCTTCTTAGCCTGGTTGATGTTCACTACATATTGTTTATGTTCTCAGCTACCAAGTAATGCAGGAAGAGGAATATTCAAAATAAACCTACAAGTCCAATTCAACCTTTCAAACTGAGATGGATGCATTATGGGACAAACACATACACACTTATTTCTTTGAAGTGTTGAACAGAAATCCACACACTTAAACAAACAACAGTAGATTTTGATATTATAGCACTCCTATCACACAATTTAAGACAAATAATTGTAATTTTACGATCCACCTACGTTGATGAGATTAACGATAGCTTCTAATTGTTGCCAATGTGGCGCCGTTTCCTGGGTATAAACATTAGCGTCCAAGTACTGCAGGACTCATCATCTATAATTTATGAAACTGAAAAACCAGTGATTATCAACTTACATTTAAACACTCAAAGCAAAACCATGAATGTTAAGCAGAATGCATGTTGTTAATCATAGAGCTACGGCGTTTGATTCAGTCAAATCATTTTTCTACAATAAAACCCTGCAGAAGGTAGAGCACAGATTAACACGATCAGGTCTACACGCTATGGCGGTCTACAGGGACCTCCAGCAAACTTTCCCGTACGCCGGTGGCGGTCCCTGTGTCTTTTAATGGGAGATGAACAATCATTACGATCAACTGTACTCTCTACCCTCATGAATGGAAGCAGTGTACAGGTTGAATTTCGTGTTCTAAGAATTATTGCGGTTGACAAAAATCTCATCGGACACACAACAGTATTGATTAACAGTTGAGTTGAAAACTTAGCAAAAATAAAATCAATTTTGCATCGTGTACTTCTTCACTTCTAATTGGTGTAAACGTCCTACGAGGACATGCCGGCCTATACAGGCTTTCAAGACTTTATTCAATACCACATAGCCGCATAGTCAGTCCTTACTACGGGGGGACGGTCCGTTCCAGGCTTGAACCCATTGCGGGCGTGTTATTGAGTCGTTCGAATTGACGAATGTACCACGGGACCGCCCCATTTGCTTCGTGTATATTTGGTTAAATTCAACTTAAATTCAGTTAATGTAGGCGGAACGGAAAGTTAGTAAATTCAGTACCGAGTTGAACCTATTGACGGTAGTTTGTGCAAAGGAGGACAATCAGTTCTGTCAACGGGATTTGCTGCCACATTACAATGATTTGCATCTATCAAGCAGTTTAAGAGCAATAAGTCTGCTGGCAGTGATGAGCTAGAGGAAAAGCTCTTCAAAACAGAGCCGGTGAGGCTTACCCTCGAAATCGTTGGTGTATTCATGATTATAAGAATCTGGGAACAAAAAAAACTGCTAGAAATGAGTGGATGCTGGGTTTCTTTCACCCATGACATTTAAATTAAAAAAAAACAGACGACAAGCTGGAATGCTCGAATTTTCGTGTCATCACAGTCTTTAATGCCGCCTACAAGATCCTGCCCCAGACCCTGTTCTGCACGTATGCGTCCCTAGCTAAAAATTTCGTCGGCAGCTACCAAGCAGGGTTTGTTGGAGGCAAATCCACCACTGACCTCCAAATCGACTCCAGGCAGCCTACAAAACCTTAGTCCGGTATGAGCTATAGAAAATCATGCAGCGGTACCACTTTCTTGGGAACTTGATCCGGATGGTAGAAGCCACTATGAACGAGGTGCAGTGCAAGGAAAGAGTATCAAACTTGATGTCGGAATCGTTCGAATCGCACAGGGTACTGTTGACGATCACAGGTTCTGAGACAAGGTGACGGACTGTTCTGTCTGCTCTTCAACATCGCCCTGGAAGGTGTCATTTTGTATGCAGCCGAAGAAATTGTTTCATGACTTTCAAATGGTTAATGTTTGATTATTGAGAAATAGCGAGTGTGTGTGAGGCGTATAAATGCAGGTGACTCAAATGCAAATCAACAATCATTGGTCAGACTCAGACCAACTGGGGAGCAGTTTATTAGTTGACGGCGACAGTCTCGAGGTCGTAGAGGAGTTCTTCTATCTTGGTATGGTTGTTACTTCGTACAACAATATCAGCAGCAAATTCCGTGCATGGGAATCGTGTATACTACGGGCTTCATCGACTGCTGAGATCCAGAAGACTTAGTCCGCATGAAATGTGAAATATAACGCACATTGATTCGCCTGGTCGTCCTCTATGGACACGAGTCCTGGATCATTCGAGCGGAAGACGCAAACGCTTTGAGCGTGTTTGAGTGACGCATTTTCCGACCACCTTTGGTGGTGTGTTCGAGCATGAAGTTTGGAGGAGAAGGATGAACAACGAGTTTGCTGAGCTGTACGGCGGATAGAGCATCCTGAAGATGGTGAAGGCAGACAGGATACGATCGCTGGGGCATGTTATGAGGATACCGAACTCATGTCTCGCCAACAAGGGGTTGGTAATCTGGATCGGATAAAGTAAGTTTTGTCGGAGAATGGGTATCTCCATGGTTAAAATGCTGCAACTAGGGACCAAACATCATGGAAAATTGTTGTTCAGGTCATGTAAGGACGATGTGCTCGATCGTGAAAGAAAATATCGATAAAGATAGGAGAAACAGGACTGCATGTGAAGGTGTTTGAGTACAGTCTCGAGTGGTATAAAAACACTCGGGATTCTGTTGCAAAATCCTGTAACCGGGCCATCTTAAGCTAGTCTCCCTATACAAAACGAAGTAAGAGGTGACGCTCACGTCACGCTCACGTTACGCTCATAGGTGAAACGATTGCTCACTATAGGATCTTCATGTACGAAAAAGTTACTCACTATAGAATGGTTTTGCTAACCAACTATGGGTGCTTGGATGATTTTTATTTCTTTGCGGTGTTTCCATTCTCCGAGGCAACAAGCAATGGTAGAGTGATTGAATCATTGATATATTCAGATCGAAAGACATCATTGTTTTATTCAATACAAAACTTCTACACCAACGTTTTCAAAGTGTTTATGTGAAGTTCGTCGTAGCATGGATTGATCGACTTAATTTTTTATGAAAATAAAAAAATAAAACAAAAGAGAGGAACAGTTATGAGCAATGTGTAAAAAGAAGTGACATACTAATAAAAATAATATCTTTTGAAAAAAAAGTATGTCAATAATAAAAAAAAGTTTTTTGAGGATTATTCCTCATTTATATGCATCGAAATTTTTGATGACAAATATGGTATTGAAATTGTAGAATTTTGGGATGCTTCTGTCAATCTTTCACTGATTACCGTCGAATATAACATTTTCTTGTTGAAAACAAACAGTCTAATCAAGTAGTCTATGGAATCAAGCTGATTGTCAAGAAAGTCTATAAAGTCTTGAAAAGAAACAGTCTAATCAAGTAGGCTATGGAATCAAGCTGATTGTCAAGAAAATATAATTCATGTAAATTGACGACATTCAAGCATATTGTGAAATAATTGTTACAAGATTTCTTAACAAGATTAATTTTTAACAAGAAATAAGTGTTGGAAAAATTTCTAAGCAGTGGACGGGTAAGCATATACATCACATTGAGAGATAAGGTTACACAAGTAGTTCAACGTTACTGTTCGATTTTAAGAATCTGAGTGCTGAGCCATGTCCACAGGACTGGAGGGTAAGATATGCAACTCCTCCCGAAGAAACACCCGCTGCAAAACAGAAACGTCTTCAACGTAAACGGCAGGCCGAGTACCGTCATCGTCAGTTGGACGGACAGTTGGTGATACTACAGGTCCGAAACCATCGGAAACGAGGACACATGATCGTGAAGAGAATCCTTCATCACATGAATTGCAGGTTGCTCCATCAGAAGATACGCATGCTGCTCGATCACATCTTCAGATTTATAGAGAGATAGTAAGTATATCATATGTCAATCTTTTGCAACAGCTAAAAATAAGAAAACTTATTAATCTTCACCATACGCAGCAGACAGAATTCGTTCTCCCGCTTCGCCAACGATGGGAAGCCTTTCGACGGAAACGAATCCAAAACAAATATGGAGCACGAACACTAAATACTGGGCTCGGTTATCATGATAACTACAACTACCCTATACGTCATAAACTGAACGCTCGCACACCGTGCCCATATTGTGCGACAGAAAAATGGGCTGGAGAGACTGGAACATTGTGCTGTAATGGTGGTCAGGTCATTTTGCCACCATTTCAAGAGCCTCCAACTGAGCTATCTGAACTGTTTGACGATGCAGAATTCATGCGAAATATTCGTGTATACAATAACGCATTCGCCTTTACGTCCATGGGAGCATCAATACGTGCAAATGATCATGTGCGTCAAGATCGCTCCGTCGCCAACGGTAGAGGTGTTTATACGTTCCGTATCCAGGGTACTCTGTGCCATCGAATCGGTGCACTTGACCAAGTCCCAGGTCATGCGCCAGCATATGCACAACTTTATTTCAACGACACGCGTATAGAAGAGAATCAGAACAATGTTATCGAAGCACGAGTTGCTTTGAGCAATAAGCTGGATCGAATGAAAGTGGCAATTCTCCAGCGTATGTTTGATGCCAATAACTCCTTGGCTCACCTGTTTCGTCACGCAAATGAACGTAAGACGCTACAACAAAATGTCCAGCTACACATTCACGCCCGCTTGCCGGGCCTCGATCAGCGTCGCTACAACAGACCAACCGCCGATGAGGTCGGTGGCATATTCCTTTATGGAGAACAAGGACAGTCACGTGACATCGTTTTACAGTGTCGTGCTTCTGGCAACCTCAGCCGTGTTTTCGAATCACATCAACTATATGACCCACTAGCCTATCCGCTCCTGCATCCATACGCAGAAGTTGGATGGACATATAATATTTTAAAGAGAATGCGGCGTGATCGGGCACAACGACACACACGAACAGGTAGCCGCAACGATGATGAACCAGCCGACGGTGAAGGACAAATGGCAGTTGGAGAAAATACCAGATCACGGCAGATTACGAATCGAGAATATGCCGCTTATCGGATGTGTACAAGGGCCGGACAAACATCCCTAATCCATCGTGCAGGACGGCTTATGCAACAGTACGCCGTTGATCAAGCCGTAAGATCGAAGAACAGCGGCTCAAGTTCCAACGTGAACATCAAGCACAGCTGCGTGCCGATGCATACGCTGGCATAATGGATTTTGCTGGTCCAATCGTCAATCCGTTACCGGAAGATCCGCGCGAACACGACCGAACACTTGGGCAAGTGGGCACACGCATTATTCTTGCCCCATCTTTCCCAGGAGGCGAGCGCTATATGCGCGCCCAATATCAAGATTCGATGGCCATTGTGAGAGCTATTGGAAAGCCAGATTTATTTATCACTGTCACTTGCAACCCGAAATGGGTAGAGGTATCAGAAGCTTTACTTCCACGACAACATGCCGCAGATCGACCAGATCTGACGGCCCGTGTGTTTCGACTGAAACTAAAATCCATGTTGGATGACCTTTTGGCTGGAGTTCTTGGTTTAGAGATTGCACGCATTCATGTTATTGAATACCAGAAGCGTGGCCTTCCCCATGCTCACTGTTTGCTGATGCTTGCTGAAGCGGACAAGCCACGGTCGGCGGATGATTATGACCGTTTAGACTCTGCCGAAATCCCAGATCCAGAAAACGAACAACTTTATCAAAGAGTACGCATGTGCATGATGCATGGACCATGCGGTAGATCGAATCCGGATGCACCGTGTATGAAAGATGGTGTATGTTCGAAAAGGTTCCCGAAAAATTTCACCAATGAAACAAAACAAGCCGATGACGGTTATCCAGTATATAGACGACGCAACGATGGACGTACTGTAACAGTAAAGGGTGTACACCTGGACAATCGTTATGTTGTACCCTACAATCCGTGGTTGTGTCATAAATACGATTGTTACATAAACGTCGAGGTATGTTCGTCGGTGGCCAGTATTAAGTACCTTTACAAGTACGTGTATAAGGGACACGACCGTGTAGTAATTTCGCCATCTACATCATTGAACGAGATACAAGAATATCTTGATGCTCGGTACATATCAGCATCTCAGGCCATGGCAATCATCTTCGGTTTCGAGATACAGGCAAAAACAGTCACTGTCGTCGTACTACCGATACACCTCGAGAACCAACAGGGAATCGTCTTTAATTCGAACGAAAACATCGAATCTGTCATCGAACGAGGCCACCACACAATGCTAACGCGCTTCTTTCAGCTGATGGCAAAGATTCCGCGCGAAATCTCACATATCAAGAGCTACCGACGTACTTCCGATATGCCAAGCCAACTCAGCGACTTCCATGGCATGAAGGCTCAGGATGCCAGTAGATTCAACGCATTCGTGACGCAAGCATCGTGATTGGTCGTATGGTATACTGTCCGATGTCGCAGATGGAACGGTACTGCTTGCGGTTGATGCTGTGCTATCGCAAGGGCCCAACTTCATTTGAAGACCTTCGGACGGTTGACGGTATCGTTTATGCGTCTTACCATGAAGCAGCTACTATGAATAGGATGCTACAAGATGACCATGAATGGGATCGGGCAATGCAGGAAGCCGTTTCATTCCATATGCGATCTCAACTGCGCCATCTGTTCGCAATCATCCTGTCGCAACAGCCACAAAATCCTCGCCGCCTGTGGGAGTCGTACGTGTTACATTTATGTCAGGATTTCCATTGGCAGCATCAAGAGCGTTATACAACGCAGGACTCTGATCAAAACATGCTGCTACGTACACAGGAGCAATTTTGTGCTCTGCGCGTCATCGACAGATATTTGCGTCAAATGACACCATCAAAAACGCTGACCAACTTTCCAGACATGCCACAATTGGCTGATTTTCAACATCTTCCGATGCACCTTCAATCCGATCAGCATAACGATGTAAATTCGCACATCGATGCAGAACGTTCGTATAGCTTCAATGTACTAGACGAAACGCTTGCATCGATAAATCTACTGGATTCCGAGCAAAGAGTGGTGTACGATATTGTCACTGCCGCGGTAGATCGTATCGGACGATCGTATGATGTGTTGGAACAATTACCTGGCCAGGTGCAGGAGTATCTTTCGGTAGACACGTTGGTCAACCCGGAAGAGCAAGAGGCGCTTCAGTTGCCACCAGAGTTTCTGCACTCTATTAATGTGAGCGGAATTCCAGTTCATTGTCTGCGGTTGAAGAAAAACACACCAGTACTGCTTCTGCGAAATCTTAACACCGAGAGAGGGCTATGCAATGGGACGCGTTTACAGATCATCGATATGAAACCACATTGCTTACATGCACGGATTTTAACTGGCAAACGGCGGGAAGACGATGTGTTGTTGCCACGTATCTTTTGTGATAGCAACGATGTAAACCTTCCGTTTCAAATTCGTCACAAGCAATTCCCGTTCCAGGTTTGCTTCGCAATGACTATAAACAAGGCGCAAGGTCAATCCCTACACCACCTTGGTTTGTACCTACCCTCAGATGTGTTCGCACACGGACAGCTTTACGTTGCACTGTCGCGAGTGACATCAAGGAAGAACGTGGCGGTGCTGATAGTGAATCCCGATTATGATCTTGGGGGTGTCACAGTGAGAAACATTGTTTACCACGAGGTGATTGACAAATTAAAAAAGATTGATGCAGGAAAATAATGAATCTTAGTGCCCGTTATGTTTAAGGAAAGCCTGCTTTTAAGTCCAACAGGAACAATACAAATACTGGCATACTGGTAACATACATAACATCTTTCTTGTTTATTCACTTATTCAATTAATAATATATTTAGTCGGAAATGAACTGTAACAGTTTGCGTGTTCAGGAATTGTTACTTATCAAAATAAAACAGATAACAGATTTGATAACTCTGAATTTGCTGTGTAACCCACTAAAAGGGCCAAATTAACTAGTTAGGACAAAAACACATTACAAAACAAAATGTACGAAACCCATTGAGTATAAATAAAACCAATTCCGACCGTAGGCCAGAATCGTTCGGACTGTCAGGATAGGACTATGCCCATCCAACATCTATCGACTTCTCATTTAAAGAGTTTAGTTATGTCCCCCTACCCAAGGTAAGGCCTCTAAACTCAAACGTTTCCAGTAAGGGAAACCTCCTAAAGGTTTCTATGATCGCCTGGACGATCAAGTGTCGAAAAGTCCGCTTCGAACAAAGTGTTATTCTACCTCGATACATGTCAGCGAAACACTGACCTACCGCGATGTTACGCGTTGATCAGTTGTACCGTTGTACGCTCATCAGATTACATGGCGACCGTATCAAAAACCGAACATATTATATGGCGACCATAGCTATCACCAAACCTACTACACGAGTTCTCAATCTCGGATCATAATAGAAAATGAGCATGTTGTTTTAATGTGGTGTTAGCACAATTTTCCAGTTTGGAATAAAAAAGTGCTAGAATTGGATAGCCGGTCTTGTAGTACAACTCGTACGATTTAATAACATGCCCGTCATGGGTTCAATCCCCAAATAGACCGCGCCGCCATACGTAGGACTGACTCTCCTGCTATGGGGGGGAATCAATTAGTAACTGAACGACAAGCCCACAAGTGGGTACAGGCAGGCCTTGACAGACATCGGTTGTTGAGCCAAAAAAAAAAAAAAAAGAATTGGAAAAAATTATGTTGTGTTTTTTTCATTTAAAGTAAACAAAATTATATTTCAAACGATATATTATTCATCCTCTGTTGTGGTCCGATCGAATTTAGCCATTCTGTCCACCTGAGTGTGCCTCTCAGCGATAGCAGTCGACGGCTTCCGTATGATGTGTGCGTGGAAGGATGTGCGTGAGTTACAGGTCGCTGACCAGAGCATTGAGAGAAATAGTGCATGCAGTGAGTATTTCTCATTCGTGCGGCTGAGCTAGGGCAGATAGGATTAACATGGGCCTGTGGAATAGTATTGTATAATTAGGGAATAAAGGTTTTATATGTTATGTCGATGCAAAGTAATTGTCTTCGTCGTTGTAGTTACGTCCATGCTTCTTCTTCTTCTTTTGGCTCAACAACCGATGTCGGTCAAGGCCTGCCTGTACCCACTTGTGGGCTTGGCTTTCAGTGACTAATTGATTCCCCCCCCCATAGCAGGATAGTCAGTCCTACGTATGGCGGCGCGGTCTATTTGGGGATTGAACCCATGACGGGCATGTTGTTAAGTCGTACGAGTTGACGACTGTACTACGAGACCGGCTTACGTCCATGCATCCGACATAAAATCCTCCTACTGCAATTATTCACACCTAAACTCATTGTGAGAAAATGGGACAAAAGTTGGGGGAAAAAGCAATGTTTGGAAAGAATTTTCAACTTTGACCAGTCATAACGGTTGAAGTTGAATTGCCAGAGTTACAATATTTAAAAAAAAAAAATCTTAACTAACTATTTAGCTTAATAATAAACATGATATTTTTTTCATCCAAGAAAAAAAAATTGGAGCTTCCGGGCAGCTCAAAAAATTGCTCGACAAAATTGCTTTAAGGCGGCATAATAAAAGTCTGAGAAAATGAGCAAGAAGCAATGATTTTTTCCGTCGCTTTGCACAGCGGCCATATATGATACCGACCACTATCCGAAATCCTCGCATTTACCAGGTCTGTTTAAATTAATAGTGCACATAGTAAAGTGGTCATTATAAACTGTGAATACTCATAATTTATTTTTTATCTCTTCAAATAACATTCCCAATTTATATAAATCACGCATACTACTCTATTTGTATTTGACTGTTTTTCATTGAAGGTCAACAAAGTATAGTGTACCAATGTTATGAAAAATTTACACAAAACATTATTGAAATATGCGAAATAAATAAAATTACAGGCATGAACAAAAAATTCGTTACAAATAGCCATGGACCAGACTCCTTATAGAAGAAGCTGCGGAGATAGCATCTGGTTTACGGGATGAATGGTTAAGATTCCTTAAAAAAAACCTTGCTGCCAATATCTTCCAGCTATCGTCATATTTTTTTCATAACATCGAAAGGTATGCAATTTTATCTTTCTCTGCCAACTCGAAAGCCAAATGTCGAACATAGGTCAATGTGCTTCCATACGAGCGCCTATTTTTTTCAGTTAAGCCTAAACCGGCCTAAAGTAAGCAAAATACGGTCAAAGTCATAACAATATTTATTTTAATAAGCCTAAACCATATATTAAGTACATGTTCCGAGTTTGGGAAACGTTCTATGAGAGAATAATAGCTAAATTCCATAATTATAAGCTCCGTAGTTTGATGACATCGCGAGTTTTAAAGCCTCTAAGATATTTTTAATTGAGTGTTTGCTGAGATTGGTTATGACGTATGCCGTACATAGTTACAGAAAATTTATTGAAAATATATGCACTTACAAATTACGATATAAAAAAAGTTAACAATTAAGCATTACACTACTAACACGTGTGGTGTCGATTTTACCCTCATTGGCCACACATGTTTTAGTGGTATTTTAAACTATATAGTTTAATATAAAAATTACGCATTTTGATACAGAACTAGTCAATAGTGTTTATAAAACAATACTAATGATACGGAAACTATTTTTTTTATTTAATGCCACAATTCCTTAAGTCCCAGAAATAAAAATTTACATCGGCTGTCAATCAGAACCATCATGTGTTTATTTTATTGTTTTTATGACAGTTAACAGGGTTCTGATCAATGAAATGATCTATGAAATGTATAAATAATGTGTTGGTAAAAGTTGTTAAAAGTTGTATAACTACTAAAACGGCAAGGTGTCGATCTTAACCAAAGTGTCGAATCAACCCTGACTTCCCTTGCAGTCTTTCCCCGAGTTACCCAGCGCTCAAGGTGGATTAAAAATACCAGGTGGTGGAAAAGGGCCTTTCAGGGGTCGCCATAGTTGAGGGACTTTACGTCATTTTAAAACTGTTAACCATTGGTTTCCGCACACAAAGCACAGCAAATAGAACAGATTTTCTGGTTACTACGTGCTTTTTTGTGTTTCTATTGAATTTATCGAAAAAATGAGATTTAATAAAAAAAGTTTTGATGATTTGTCTAGTCACGAAATTTAAAATCATGCGAGTAAGAAATGTAATCTCACTTAAATTGTTAATGTGTCTTGTAGATAATGAGTAATAAATGTTAAAATAGGAAATATGAATGATTTCTTAGTTTTTGTCCTCAAACATGTCGAAAACACAATGAATTATGCAAAAAATTTACGAAATAACACGAAATAACTAACTTAAATATTTGTTTCAATGTTAAACATAGATTCAAGTGAACTCGCAAAGCTCAATATATATTTTAAAAGTTATTTTTATCGAAAAAATGTGGTAGATAAATTATTGTATTGTATTGTAATGTATTGTATTTCTTAGTTGCGAGAGCCTTACAATGGTTACACAAGCTTTAGTAATAATAATAATAGTAATAGGTAAAGACTAAATGTTATCCAAATCGTATTCGCTCTCTAAATTGTCGTGTCGTTTCATTAAAATCAAAATGTCCTGCATGTGCATTAAATTCGCGCATCATTACCGTAATGGGTTCATTAGATCCGTACTGCGTATATCTAAAATTAATTCTTAATAATTGTCGATTTCTGGTGGTTGGCCTGTTTGCATTTAAATAAATTTGTTCTAATATTTCCGAACAGTCAATATTTCCACAAAGTAGGTCAGCAATGAACAAGGCTTGCGCATTTCTTCTTCTATCAGTGAGAGTCTCTAATCCTAGCAGTAAACGACGCGAATGGTATGGTGGCAAAGTGTTAGCGGAATTTGGGGCAAGTGTGCCATACGGGGCAAGAGTGCCACCAAACATTTTTCCTTAAAAACTTTAGTTTAATGATCAATTGTGTATACAGTTGGTTGCTTTCCAATGACTAGGTGTACTGAGCCGACAATTTCATATAGACCAATCGAAATTTCCCATTGTTTTGAACTGATTTATGTTGGGTTTCAAAATTGAGCAGAATATTATAATTTTTTAATCCAACCAAATAAGCTCTCAAAAATCATGCGAACAATCAACTGAGAAAATATTTACACCACCGCATGGCTGAAAAAACGTGAATTTTTTTGTGGGGTTAGTTGAAAAAAATTTTCTTTTTGTCACTGAAAAATTCAATTTCAAAAAAGTTACAACTTTTGGGGCAAAAGAGCCATCTCTATTTGGGGCAAGTGTGCCACCATCTTTCATAGGCGAGAGCTGTCAAAAATGTAAACATTGTTGTAGCGTTCAGCGGTATGGTGCGCTTTTACGAGCGGAATCCACTCCAGAAAAACAGAACAGTAACAAACCATACTTTGGTACAGTTGGTGGTCAAAAATGGTTCATTGGTGACTCAAGACATGTAGGAATACATACACTAGTGCCAAAAACGTAAATATTCCCAATTATCTAAGAAATACGGTTATTTTAACCAGGTGGCCGTCTTGCCCCATACGAGTGGCACTCTTGCCCCATAGCCCAAAAAACAACGTCTTTTTGGATTCTTTTTCAAACGCTTCAAAATCTGTTTTGTTTGCACTTTTTTCAAGCGAAACTCATTTATAAGTGAGGAATTAGATGTAAAATGGTTATGGGATTTAAATCGGCTTTTGAAAAACACGTTTTAGTGAGTTATAACTTGAAATGCTTAAGGTAGCACACTTGCCCCAAATTCCGCTACTATCACTCCACTGAAGTCGCCGTATCGCAAAACGTGTGAATTTGCGTTGGATTCTTTCCATTCTCTCTTTCCAAACTTCTGCAGATGGACACCAAACAATTGAGCAGTATTCCAATATAGGCCTAACTAATGCACAGTACAAAGTTTTCACACACACTGGATCGTTGAATTCCCTCGTCATTTTAAACAATTAACCTAGAGTTCTGTTTGCTCTCTTGATGATATCTTCATAATGCGTTTTAAAAGTCAGTTTTGTGTCAAGTAGAACACCTAGGTCACGTATTTCACTTTTCTTCTGAAGAAGCTGTCCGTTTATGCTATAGCTATGTGAGACTGGTAGACGTGCACGAGTAAAGGACACAACGACACATTTTTCAATACACAGACATAACATATTACGCTTACACCACTTATCGAATAAGTCCAGAGCCATTTGGAGGGTACTAGTGTCTTTGGAAAACGAGTATAACTTAATGTCGTCGGCATACATTAAAAATTTCACATCACGCAGGACAAAACTCACATCATTAATATTGTTGTATTGTTGTTTATTGTATTAAGTGATTGGCCAAACAAGCGGCCTTATCACTGAATTAAAACTGAATATATAACAGAAAAAGTAGCGGTCCAAGATTACTGCCCTGAGGCACACCTGATGTAAAGTAAAACGGATTTGATACAACTTGTCCAAATTTTACACAATATAGTCGGTCTATTAAATAAGATTGAAGCCAAGTGAGAGTACTCTCGGTTAGTCCTAGTTTTTTTAGTTTTGCGAGCAGCATATCGTGTGATATGCTGTCGAAAGCTGCTTTCAGATCTGTGTACACACAGTCTGTTTGTAGGCAAATATCCATGCCACTCAAACAATCCGAGACAAATTTTACCAAATTTGTGGATGTTGAACGCTTCGGCATGAATCCATGTTGTTCGTTGCAGATATAATGCCGAGATGCATTCAGCAGGATCTCATGAAAAATTATTTCACACACTTTAGCACATGAACACATTGACGTAATTCCTCTGTAGCTCTCTGCAAGGTTCGAATCGCCTTTTTTGAACAGGGGCGTCATCCAGGAAGTTTTCCAGATCCTCGGGACCGTTCCGGAAGAGAATGAGATCCGGAATAATTGTGTCATATACGGCAATAAGGTGAGGACACATTTCTTAAGTACAACAGATGGAATCCCATCTGGACCAGGATTATAGTTCATTTTTAATTTAATTACTGCAGCTTCTACCATTTTGCAATTTATTTCAATGAATGGCATCTCTAACATGTCAGCAGGAGTGTTACAAGTGGCTTCGTTAATTTTTTCTTGATCAATAATGCGAGGACTGAATATATCACGAAACCGAGAAGCAAACAACTCACAAATGTCACTTTCTAACGATGCAGTGGTACCATTGTATGACAGTTCTGTAATACTTTGTCTGTTATTTCGTTTTGAGTCTATATATGACCAAAATGCTCCTGGATTTCTACGAAGATTGTTTTGGACACGAGTAATATAATTTTCATGAAGCATTCTGTTGTATGCACGGTATCTTCTCGACGCAATACGATGTTGTTCTCGGTTTGTAACTGTGTTATGACGCTCAAAGTTTCGTAACGCTGTTTTACTTCGCCTTTTCATGTCTGCTAGAAGGCGATTACCCCAGGGTGGTTTGCGTGGTTTATTTTTTTGAGGAACTGTTTTACTTATGAAATTTGTTAATGTTTCGTTGAATTTTAAGACTGCGTCGTCGATTGTGATTCCTTCACCATATAGAAAGTTAAAATTCGTATTTGCTATTTCAGTGTTAAGTGCAGTATAGTTGGCTTTAAAGAAGTTCAGTTTTCGTTGGTTGCTGTTAGAACAAGCACGCGGAGCAGAGGTTTTTTTCCATTTTGACACATATGACTTGAGGTGGATGGTAATTATCAGCAGGTAATAAATATGTTGTAGAGTTAGATTGTTTAACGGTCATAAGATTTGCTAAGTTGTCATCAGCTAATACAAGATCTAATATTCGTCCAGTTTGATTTCTCACATTGTTGATTTGTTTTAACAGGTACATATCAATAATATCAATTATATGATTATCACCTATAGCGCTTTGGGCAGAACCACTACTCCATTCAATTCGATTCCCGGTCTGTTCCCGAGTTATGCGGTTTCTGCGTTCCCGAGAAACGAGAACGAACTAGTTCGCTCACCAAAAAGAACTGAACGTGAACGACGATACTTTCGATCTTTTTTTCATTGAGTTTTTATTCACAAAGAACGCTCGTAATGTTTTTCATTTACCCACCATAGACGCATACTGTAGCTAAAGAAGTACTCATTCTGTGGTTAAAACCAATAATTTAAAAATATTAAACACTCGGCCCATCTGCTGTCTGGTCAACACAAGTTATCGCAAAACCGACCAAAAACTAGCATGTAAAAAACTAATACGAGCAAAAATATCTCGAGCATATATTGTACCCTATGCCTTATACACACTCAAGGATTCTATAAAAAAAAAATTACTTAAATATAGATCAACATGATGAGCACAATCCATTCAGTTCAGTTCATTTGCGAACAATGACGAATCCGTTTGAACGGGCTCGATCTATTGAATTGCATAGGTATAATTTCCACACCAACAGAACACAGATCGAACACAAATGAGCCAGTTCGAACGCGTTCGATGAATTCAGTCGTATAGTTACGATTTCCACACCAACAGCACACGTATCGAACACAGCTGGATAAATTCTACGGCGTTCGAGGAATTGAGTTGTATGGGTGCGATTTCAACACCAACAGAGTACATTTTGATCTCTGACGACCCGTTCGCACGGTGCGAGAAAGAGCGAGAAAGCAATACGATTTTGAACGTTTCATTGCCACATGTATGTGTGCCGTCGGACACTGAACGGAACGTTCGAACGCGTACGGTGTAGTCAGTTTCTTCCAAAGGTCCTGGTCGTTCTTTTTTTTAAGAATCTCGTTCGTTCGTTCACTTTACCGAACTGTTCGAACGGTGCGATTCTCGTTCATTTTACACATGCCTAATTTGATGCGATTTTAGAAGAACATTGTGATATTTTTTACTTTTAAGTGGATTAAATCTAGTACAAAAATGCAATTTACACTGCATTGGACAATTCTTGAAGAAAATTATTTCCCGCGTATTTCCGAATCTGCGGAAGTCGAGAACAGCGTAACTCGGGAACAGACTGTATTATCAAATTAAAAAAATGTAAACAACGTTTGAATCCTGGGGACCTTACGTCAAGTGACGAATCGTAAAATGCTATAGATTCCACCACCTGATATTTTTAATCCCCCTTGCCCAACGCTTTAGCACTAATCGGACACAACATCGAACATGAGAAATTATGTTCCAATTATGTTCGACATGTTCGATTTTTCATGTTCGATGTCGTGTTCGATTGGTGCTAGAGCGCAGGGTCGCGCGAGTAATGCGTTCCGGAGGCATTTGTGTAGCTCGGATATTCACATAAGTCGAATGTTAAGTTTTACAGCCAAAATATACTTTATTAAGAATGATTTTTGATTGAATTTAGTTCATTTGTGTAATTAATTACTTATTCAATGCAATTGGTGTAGAAAATTCGGTCATGTATGTCTTTTTAGTGACGTAACACTTTTGAAGAAAATATGCTAATTATTTTCATTTGATAAGAGATGCAGAAAATTGTACTGGTTAGACATATGAACTGTCACAAATAAAAATTAACCTAACTCGAACTGGCGTAACTCGGAGAAAGACTGAATCAGTACTAAAGATTATGTTTCATTTTCTGCTGCATTTACAACCCGGCTAGTCTGTTTTGAATATATTTCGCCAAAACAAAGTGGTTTTAGTGCTCTATCACTATCATTGGTTTCAATTTCAATATCACTGGTGAAAGTTTCTTTGAACTGATCGTGATCATGCATCATTCTAAAACCGTACATTAGAGTTTTATTGACATCGCGGAATCCTTTGTTCAGTGTAGCATAAGTTCTTGTCGTCCGAACCGGAGGGCAATGTTCTTGGGTCGAATTAATAGTATTAGCTATTTGAAATTATAAAAAATCGTATTAGATATCGGTATGCTGAATGATTGTTTTTATTACCTTTATTAAAGTAGGGTTTCCTTATCGTGTATGACGTGGGCCAATTAATTCCAAAGAGCTTGTGATTACGCTAAAGTAAAATGAAAAAAAAGGTAAAAATCAATTTTGTAAAGCAATCTGTTCTCCAATGGTGATTCGCAAAACCACTTTAAATGTTAAATAGTAGTAAAAACAAATAAAATTATAATAAAGTGTATAAAGCATGTAGAAATAAACTTAAAAATAACAAAAATTACAAGCACCATATAAATACACCTACCCGATGTGTTGGCTCTGGGTTTATAGAAGATGCACTTTCATGAAGTGTGCCGGAAATCTTACGCTTCAGTTTAGGCCCTTTTTTATGCAGTATTCGTAATCCGGCTAGTAAAGTCATGTGTGAAGCCGGTTCAGAATTACGGTCATAGTTTTTTCGTTTTTTAAACCTCCTGAAGTAGTCCTGTATTAAATATGTTGCATAGAATTTACCCACTGTTACCTCATCATCTATGCCAGGCGGGGGTACTACTTGATCCAGCAGTTTATTGCTCGTTCGTTTCCATATTTGTTTAATAATGTGTCTCAGCTCAAGATTGGCTTCATCGATGTTCCCCTCAGTTTTGATTTTTAGCGAGGTGCGCACTACCGCAAACAGTGTTGCATTGAATAACACCGTACCATCACTGTTTAGCGGCATATTCATCGAGACAAGACGCTTACAGGCTACTCGGTGTGGGCATAGCTTGCCAAAACCAAGCGGTGGCGAGATTTTACGTAGCAGGGTCACTACGTCCAGATGCTTGATACGACCCTTCGCGTCAGGATCGTACTCGCTCCACAGGCGCACAAACTCATCCAGATGATGGGGTCCAAGAATGGACCAGTCTCGTGTCAAATAGTCAAAGTTATCCATGATAACGGCCACGAACAAATTTATGATGAGAAATGAACAAAGTACATAGAAGGAAATAAAGTAAGGGAAGGCAAAGTTGGATCCACAGCCTTCTTTGGATTCCTTATCCTCTGAGTTTTCATCGCAGCGTACCTCTTCACGAGCAGAACAATCAAGCATGATATCTTGCCAAGCCTCTCCTTAGGGGATGAAAATAAAAGAAAATGGATGAATAATTTATCCAGGCTATGCTTGTGTGTAAATTCTAAAGTGATAAACTCGATACACGTTTTGTACTCACTAGCGTAATTTTGATCTACACTAGTGCACCATGTGGAAGCTCGCGGAAGCTGTCAAAAATATGTTTGGTCATCGAGCGAATGATGGTTTATGTATGCCATCTGCAATTTAACTATTTTTTTATCGTTGCTGGTGCAGATTGAAATGTATGCATACCATTTGTTTCTAGCTATTATAAAATCTTTTCAGAGCGGCACATAATTATGATGCTGCACGTAGGGTTGATGTTTCGGCCAGCCGCCTTCAGATACTGAGGTCAAACTCAAAATTAGTCTATAGAATTAGTCTATAGAGAAAACATTTCAATTATAATGAATACAAAATCAAGGCATCGATAATCCTTTGCATCATTGCAACTTAGTTCATTGTGCTGCTTTGGAAGCATGTGTGAGTTTTACTGTCTTCTCCTTCTTTGGTACAACAACCGTAGTTGGCCAAGGCCTGCCAGTACCAATATTGAGGTTGGCTTTCATATACCTATTGTTTATCCGTAGTAGAATATTCACTACGTATGGAGGTACAGTCTACACGCGGCTTAAATCCATAACGGGTTTGCATATACTATTTGACGACTGTACCACGAGAAAGGCATAAACCGGTGGTTTTATATTTCTAAGTTATGTTTTTATGTGTTTTTAACATTTTTTTTAATGTATGCAGTTCAGAAAAGTGTCAGTACCAACAACAGTAAGAGTAAATAGCACGATTACTAATTATAATCTGGTTGTAAAACTATGAATGAATGAATTATCCTCGAAAAGACTGACGAAACCCAGCATGGTTGAGAGTTTTGATTTGGTGTACCCTTGCTAGTCAATTGTAGGGACAATGGGGTAAAATGAGCATGCGGGGAAACCAGGGCAACCTTTATTTTAGTATTATTCTAAAAGGATCAATTACAATACTCAATATGTCGAATTGTTTCATCAACACCATGTAAGTCGATTAACCCGTTGTTACAGGGTTTTACAGTCCAATTAACAATCGTCAAGATGCTTAAAAGAATGCCTGATTTGAAAAACATACCACTTGTACCACTAGTAAATACGTCATCCCGCACACACACGCATCCTTTTGTACACTTTCCACATGATTTAAATAATTGTCGCCTTCAACTAAATAGCTGTCAGCGACGGCACGGTTTATTTTGATACACTAAACAAACAAGCAAACAAAAAACGTGCAAAATCTTCTCACCGAACGAAAAAAATATAGCTTATATCGTTTTATTATTTTAATCATGCGGACAGTGCACAAAATGCGGGATGTCGTATTTACAAGTTCATTTGTGTAATTAATTACTTATTCTGGATATTATAGAAATATATTATATATATATATGGATATTATGGATATATATAGATTATAGTTTGGACAATTATGTTTTTCAAACCAGGCATTCTTTTAAGCATCTTGACGATTGTTTATTGCACTGTAAAACCATGTAATTAACAACCAAGAAAAATACAAACTAACATATAGCAGCAAAATTATGTATGTTTAATCACTTCAAAAATAAGCTTCATGTGTGAAAAATGTCCATGATATGTTAATAATGATATGGTTGATCCTGTTTTGATTTTATTCATATCCCCAATATGCAGTCCATACGAGGCTTGGAACCATAGCGGGTATATTAATCGGCACGTCTCCGCTTCCAGCATCCGTCAAATTCAACCCGCAATATTCACAATTATGCGTCAGCGTTAAGTAACTCAATTACTACTTTACAATTTATCAACAAGTTCTTCATTAGTTCAATAATCACTGATTACTTATTGATTCTTAATTCACCTTCATAGGCGATTTTCTTGTGAGGATAAACTAGGCCAGCAGCACAATCTAAGAAAATGTGAAATTTGCAACCCTTTTTTCGATAATATTCGACGATAAATTTGTTCTAGCGTCTAGACAAACCCAGTCGATACAGTAAAATCTTCATTAGGTGAATCTGCTAGGGACTCTCAGCTTAGAGACATACTCTCTTTTTTTCTCTCTCTTTCTCTTTCCCTCTCTTTATCTCTCTCTTGTTGTCCTGCTCACAATAGATCGCGTTGATGTGACATGGCCCGGTCAACAATTATTCTCCAGGATGCTCGGTCCCTGGTTGCAGCCTCCCATCCATGCAGACACCCGATCTCCGACAGGTCTCGCTTTATCTGACCCAGCCATTGAGTTCGCTGTGCTCCCCTGCGTCTTATGCCGAACTGGGGATCGCTGTCGAACACCTTCTTGGTGGGGTATGAGTCCGGCATCCTCATAACATGCCCCAGCCATCATATCCTGCCAGCCTTCGCCACCGTCAGGATGCTCGGTTCGCCGTACAGCTCAGCAAGCTCGTGGTTCATCCTTCTCCTCCACGCTTTATGCACGAGCACACCGCCAAAGATAATCCGGAGGATGCGTCGCTCAAACACGCTCAGAGACTCGTGTTCCTAGACGACCACCGGGCGAATCAATGTTCAAAATATCTCACACTTCGTGCGGGCTCGAAGTTTTTTGGATCTCAGCAGTCGGTGAAGTCCATGGTATGCACGATTCCCCTGTAAAATGCGTCTCCGGATTTGCCGAACTGGGGATCGCTGTCGAACACCTTCTTGGTGGGGTATGAGTCCGGCATCCTCATAACATGCCCCAGCCATCATATCCTGCCAGCCTTCGCCACCGTCAGGATGCTCGGTTCGCCGTACAGCTCAGCAAGCTCGTGGTTCATCCTTCTCCTCCACGCTTTATGCACGAGCACACCGCCAAAGATAATCCGGAGGATGCGTCGCTCAAACACGCTCAGAGACTCGTGTTCCTAGACGACCACCGGGCGAATCAATGTTCAAAATATCTCACACTTCGTGCGGGCTCGAAGTTTTTTGGATCTCAGCAGTCGGTGAAGTCCATGGTATGCACGATTCCCCTGTAAAATGCGTCTCCGGATTTCGCTGCTGATGTCGTTGTCCGAAGTAACGACCGTCCCGAGATAACAGAACTCCTCTACTACCTCGAGACTGTCGTTGTCAACTAATACACTGCTTCCCAGATGGTCTGAGTCACCGGCAAGCAGGTACTTCGTCTTCGTCGCATTGATTCTCAATCCAATGCTTGCTGCTTCGCGTTTGAGTCGGGTGTACGCCTCACACACCTTCGCTGTTGTCCTGCCGATGATGTCGATGTCATCCACGAAGCCAAAAAATTGGAGAGACCGGTAGAGGATCATGCCACGGAAGTCGTTGTCTAGCCCCGCGCATCGAATGACACCTTCCAGGGCGATGTTGAAGAGTAGACAGGAGAGTTCATCACTTTGCCTTAGACCCCTTTGAGATTCGAACGATTCCGACGTCAAGTCTGCAGAACAGGATCTGGGACAGAATTTTGTAGGCGGCATTAAGGACTGTCATGACTCGAAAGTTCGAGCAATCCAGCCTGTCGCCCTCTTTGTAGACTGGGTGAATAACACCCAGCTGATGCATTTCGACGGTAAGCCTCCCCGGCCCCATCTTTAAGATGTCGGCCGCCAGCGCATCACTGCCAGCAGACATGTTGCTCTTTAGCTGCTTGATAGCGCTGACAATCTCATCCAGAGATGGAGAGGGCATTGCTATCGCTTGTGTTACTGCTGTGCTGCTGCTGTGGTGGTTGCCTTGTTTTGCCACATGCTTTAACCTCTCCTGACTTTACTCCAATCAGGTGTCCTTCAAAGTAGCACTTCCTCCTTTCGTTCACCTCCCGCTCGTCTATCAGGAAATTTCCTTCCACTTCCCAGCACATCGCGGTTTTAGGAGCAAACCCGCTCAGTGCCTCCTTTAATCTCCTGTAGAATAAGCGGGTGTCCCACGGCTGTGAAAGCAGTTTTAGCAGCTGTTGCGAAATATATCCGTTCTGGCAACCCCGGTCGTACATCAAAGTCGCACACGAAACCGGCATTCATCGATCCCTTCACTCCGTATTGCAAACATACACAAGTGCACGTCTTACAGGGTGTCACACTTTATCTCACGACCGCGGAAACCCTTCCCGAATCTGTCTTAGCCAATGCCAAGACTGTGGTATGATGCTTCAAAACGTTGATGATATCTTAAAAAAAAGTTGATACCTGAATTCATCGGATGCAACGCTGAATTTGCGGCACATTTCTCGAATACACTGTTTCACCCTCAGGACATGCGGTCAAGCAAATTGTTTACACGTATAACCCTTGTGTACAACAGTATTGTGGTGATGGGAACAATTGTTGTTGGTTCGGTACGGGTTCGCGTCATAGGCCTGGTGGCAGCGCTGAGTTAGCACTTCGCGATTGGTGCGGTAAACTAATCGAACTTGACCTTGCGTAACAATTGAAATCAATGTGATGCTTCAGGTGAAAAGCGGACTTCCAGTTATGCTAAACCGTGGGAACTTTCGACGTTATGCCATCTAGCATACGTTAACCTTTCGGATTGGAATTTTGCTGATCGGCCAGCTGATATACGGTGCGTTTGTTGGAGACAGTAAAGCCTTACCTTGGGTAGGGGGACAATACTGCTCATAAATGAGTTGAAGGGACAAGATGTACGATCCTGTGTCCGATCAGAACTGACCTTCTGTCCGTTCTGATAGCTTTATTGATACTCCGTTCTTAAGAAAGTTAGCGCACATTTGTTTACCAGATGTTTACGCTCGTAACTTTCTCTTTCGCAACTTGATGCGCTTTGACAAACGAATATTTGTCAAGAGGGTCGCCTTGCTGGTGGGCTTTTACAGTTTACAATGTTTTGATTAAGGTCTAATGTGTTTCTAATGCTAATTGTTCTTCCTTATTTATTACCTACTTTGGAGGTCTTCCTTGTTTATTTCCAACTTGGGTGGTGCGACCACCATGGTAAAACACGGAACCGCGTGTGCAGTAAAGCACGGGACGCATGTGCAGTATTTTACCCGGCTGTTAGCATTCATGCGTTAAGCGGGTATGCGATAGCATGGATGTGACAGTGTTCTAAAAACGCCTAACTAATCTTTTCGTGTATTAATCAAAAAGAATATATGAATAGTTGAAACTAATCTCTTAACAATCTTAGAAAAAAATAATACAACAAATATGTATTACTTCATTTGATTTAATAGTAAATCAGATACGGGAAGGGGTCCCGCGGTCTTCAGAAAAAGTGTGAAACCCTGTGCATACGTTGTTACAGCCGGTCCAAGATCAGTTTGGGAAGGACACAATCTAAACACAGCTGCAACGGTCCAGGGAAGTTGTTAAAGGTAACTTCAGACCTTTTTACTATAAGAGCCGGCAGACTGCCAGCAGATTGTTCGTCCGACTCCTCAAAACGGTGCTACTTGGCCTGCAAGAGCAGGGTTTGCTGTTTCCTCAGTCGTTTGTAGTTCTCCACGTTTTGACGTGTTTCATGCCGTAGCATGCGGGCGCGCACTGCATTCTTCTCAGATAGTGCTCGTCTGCACTCTTCGTCGATCTATTCCTTTTTTCTCTCTACGTGGTAAACGGCCGATGTTATGTTCCGTAATAGTGCTGATGGCTCGTTCCACCATACGTCAATCGTCTGCGAGGGACACTACGGCGATGTTGTTATCGGCCGAAAGCGCTACTCCGAGCACTGTCTAGTACCCCTCCGCCACATCAGCATACTTAAACTGGTCCAGGTTGAGCCTTGAGGTGGGCTGACTCCATAGGTTGTTAACCACGGAGAGTTTCTGGCGTATCAGGAAATGGTCCGAGTCGACATTTACACATCTATACGTTTTGACGTCGATAATATCTAAAATGTTCCTTCCGTAAATTAAAACGTGGTCTATTTGAGGCTTTGGATCACCCTTAGTGTGCCTCCAGGTGTAGCTAAGAAGGCGAGCATGCTGGAAGAAGATGCTGCGGATGCTGAAGATGTGGGAGGAGGCAAAGTTTATCAGGTAGAGGCCGTTTTAGTTTGTTAGCTGTCGTACGATGAAACTTTCGATGATTGGTTTATATACCTCCTCCTGTCCGACCTGTGCATTAAAGCCTCCGATGACGATCTTCACATCATGACATCGGAGACATAGTCATGTTCAAGAAAAATAATGTAAGTGTTGCATTGAAGTATCCAAGAAACCACGGAAAAAATCTACCACTCTTCAACTAATATATTTGTAAACTTTCATTAAAAAAAAATATCTTGGAGAATATGGGCTGCCAAATAGGTACGCGTACACTGCACATATCTTGGTTCACGAATCTTTCCCCTTTCACCAGAAACAAGTGTCAAGAAAAGATTCCTCAATATTTATACGTTCAAAGACCACGAATCTTCGTCCGATACAAGTGTTGTAATGCAACCAAATATTTCGTAAACCCGATACAACTCTTAGGCTCTGGAAAACAGCGAACACTAATGTTTAACCTTCATTTCTATAACCACCTACCCGTGTATGTTTTGCTCATAAATTGTATAATAACTTTTTATTGAAATCGATCCAAAATTTGCAGAATGCCTAGAAAAATATGTTTTAAACAGTGATCCAAAAATCAGAATGTTCAAAATTTTATGTAATGTTCTATGTTATGTAATTAAAAAAATATCTATTCTTTCTCTGTACTTATATAACTACTCACATGGGTAGGCAATGCATACAAAAACGAGTGCATACACACTTTATCTCAAGACCGCGGGACCCCTTCCCGAATCTGTCTTAGTCAATGCCAAGACTGTGGTATGATGCTTGAAAACGTTGATGATACCTGAATTCATCGGATGCAATGCTGAATCTGCGACACATTTCTCGAACACACTGTTCCGCGCCGAGGACATACGGTCGAATATTTTTTTACACGTATAACCTTTATGTACATCAGTGTACTGGAAACACCAAATTATTCTTTTCATGTTTTTTACCAACAAAACGACAATTGAATAAAATGTGTGAATGCATATTTGTTTCATTAAAATATTAACAAGTGTTAAGAAAGTAGTTTCAACTATTTAAATTCTCTTCTGTATGCGAGTTCACAGACGTTTCGGTTTTTTTTAGAGTTAACGAAATTTGATACAAATGTATGACAGATAGCAATAACATGTGAATAACTACTCAGAAAATTGTAGTTATTAATATATTGTGAAGAACGGTTATTGTGTATTGACGGGGTTTTATGATTATTCTGAGGTGAGCTAGAAGTGAGCTGGACTCACTTACGTAGTGGACTGCATATTGAAGAATACGACCATAACAGGGTCTACAATGAACAGCGATATTATTAATGATAAGGGAATGCTTCAAAATGAAAAAAGACACGTATAAAACAAACTCGTGTACTTCCTGGAAATAAGTTAATCTATGACTGTGCTTTCTAGTTAGTAGGCTTCCAAAAATCTTTTGCCTGGCCCTGTATACTGACTTGCTAGCTATTTAGAATAAAATTAAAAAAATACTTAAAATTACATTAATTCATTTGGATTCAATAAACTTCAACATACCAGTCGCTGATCTAAACAAAACCAAAATTGCCTGAGGAAAGGTTTGGAAATTGTTATTTCTATGTATTGCGGTATCGTCATCCAACGCAATACGACCAAAAACCTATAATAATGTGAAACAAAAGGAGGACAAATGATATAAGTATGGAAATTCCATCACATTTAATACTTACTTGCATTCCTATGACAGCATAAATAAAGAATAACATTACTATAAGTAATGCTACGTATGGCAGTGCTTGAAAGGATTTTATGAATGTCCAGAGAAGGGTGCGTATTCCTTCACCACGAGCTAACAATTTGATTAGTCGCATTACACGAAATAAGCGGAAAAAATTTATGGATATGATCGTCGAAGCACCCTGTATTGATTACAAAAGATGAGTAGAGATCGGTAAATTTAATAATGCGTGTCGTTTTTTTTATTAGTGTTGCATATAGTAAATTCAAGTGGAAATATGCAGTGTATATTTGATATTCTAACAATAATTCAAATGCAATTCATACAATTAATCACAAAATAACTAAATCATTCAATCTTACAATGCTGTTGTCTCTTGAAATCTTCTTTGGCTAAACGACAAACAGGTTGTCTCCGAAAAATGCTATCAATGCAGACCGTGGAGTAACAGTATATGTTTAATTTCGCGTTCTTCAACCAAAATATATTTAATTTTCTTGTACTACAGTGAACCCTCTCTTATTTGACACCTCTCCAATTTGAAAAACCTCTCTTATTTGAACATTTTGCACAGTCCCTTGATTTCCAGTACATTTTTGTTCCTCTAATTTGGAAAACCTCTGAAATCTGTGTCCCTCTTATTTGAGTATAGTGTCGCCATGGTTATTGAAAGATGTGTGCTCAAATTAGCGATTCTGTTCGCAGTTTCCTATAGCAACAGTTAAGGCTGCATACTAAATGTTCTGTCTCTTTCTTGTCTTGTATGGACCCTTTATTCACTTTCAACCTCTGTAATTTGAAAACCCCTCTTATTCGACAGTCCCATCGCCTCTCAAATAAGAGAGGGTTCACTGAATTTAATCTTCAAATGGGTGTTTGTATCTACTACAAGATTTATTTAGACATGAAATCTTATTCTGAAGATTGAAATATTTTTCTTTTGAATAAAATCTGAACTCACTGGTTGAACTCTTATTCCCTGCCAATATTTGAAATTGTGCTTTTAAGTTGGCGCGTTTTTCCTCATTCAAAAAAAAAAAAAATAAAATAAAATTTTCTCGACAAGCTATGAAATTTTTGTAATTTAAAAAAACCTTTTTCTTACAATCGCATGCTTTTAATTGAAATGTCAGCCAACAATCGAGCATGCAACTGAACAGCATACCAGCTAAAAAGTGTTCAAATTGTGACTGTAGTTTGAAAGATTCAAGGAAAAGGAAATTTATTTTGAATTTGACAGTTGATGTGTCAAATCAGTACAATTTTAATTCGGTACTGCCAAATTTAGAAATCCGTTTTGTTCATAATCCTCGTATGTGAGGCGCTACGGATTTTGGGGACTATGTGTACTTTTAAACGACTTATGGCACCTTAAAACTTGATATTCAGCCCTTGCTAAAAATGCTATTATGGGACAGTGGAAATACTAATAGTAATGAGATTATCATTTTTAATAATATTGACTTCAATAGTTATCGATTTATGCTTACCTTAGTTCCGCTACTAGTCGTCACCTCGGAATAAACGATATCGATAAAGCTTCCTAATACGATAATAAAATCGAAAACGTTCCAAGCATCTCCAAAATAGTTCTGGAAAAAAATACAAAAGTATACAGCATAATCAATGATGATAAAAGCTGCTCGTCAAATATGAAAACATACCTGAAACCTGAAGGCTGCTAGTTTGAATACAAACTCCAGTGCAAATACTGCAGTGAACAGTAGATTTAAAAAATCTAGCCATTCTGTGTAGGGTTGTGGTTGACGATAGAATTTCATAGACAGTGTAATCGTGTTCATCATAATCAGAATAAATATGGTGTACTCGAATAGCTGTGACGTAACGAACCACCATACTTTATACTGTATCCGATCATCGTTTGGGATGTATCGTCGGACTGGTTTAGCTTTAAGTGCAAATTCGATGCAATTACGCTGATTTTTATCGAGATCACAGTTTTTATACTCTTGTTCGCCTTCATTTTGAAATGTCACTATCACAAAGCCAACAAAGATGTTTACCATGAAAAAGGCAATAACAATTATGTATATAATGTAGTACGTCGCAACCAACGGCCGATAATTGTATATTGGTCCAAAGTTTTCCGTATGTGAGTCGATCGACACATATAGCAAGCTATAGAATGAAATCGTGTCATAAAGTTGAATAGTACCATACTGAGAAAATATATATTGGTTAGATACATACGATGGCCAGCCTTCAAAGGTAGAAACAGTAAATAGGGTAAGCATAGCTTTTTGTACATCATCGAAATGAAACCTATTGTTAGACCATTCCCTTTCCTTCGACACAGGTTTATCTACGTTACCATCTTCGAAAACTAAGTAAGTGCCGCTGTGAAAATAGTTTGTTAAATAATTATTGATGATACACAGGTCAAATTGATTAATATACTTACTGACATTCCGCTTCTTCGTATTTCGAACGATCTGAGCAGGAAAAGAATTTACCCTAAAAATATAAAAGGAATAAAAGGAATAAAAGGAAGCAAGTTCAAGGAATCAAGGAAGCAAACATATTTTTATGTACTCCATATTCAATTATTTATATCTATCTCTATCTCTTTCTCTATCTTCATCTGTATGTAAAAAAGACTTCGTCCAGCAGACGGCAAATTACTAATGCATTCGAAAAATATCAAAAAAGCTGGTGGCACCATGGTAGGATACCCAGCCAGTCGAGCTTTCCTCGCTTTAAGAGGTTTATCCTTCCTTCAGTACTGTTGTATGGTTTCGCATTGAAGTTTTGCATCAGAACTATAGCGGTGATACGATTGTTTAAGTACTAAACTAAAATGTAAACCACCAGCACTGAAGCAAGTGAGGATTGAGTAATGGTCGTTTGTGTTGATACCCACGTAGTTGACCACACGACTATTCATATCGATTTTTGCTCGGAATGTTTGAAGGATATATAGGCAATGAATAGATGAAGTTAGGCGAAACACATTGCATGAAATGGACAACTATGTGATGAAATCCATAACGTTAAGAATTAGACTATAAGTAAGTTAGGTAACTTTTTTTTTGAATGTGAAGCAGGTTTATGACGAAAAAAGTTTTCCTACTCAAGTTAAAAACCCCATGATGGATAAATATTATGATACAGTCAGCTAAGCCAAAAGCAATTTCAGTTAGCGAGGAAAAATGAAATTATTGAACCCACTAATTACCGAATTTGAATCGTCATTGTAAAACACAGATAATTATCTCAGAAATACATTACTACTACTACTAGTACTACATCTATGTGATGATGGTTGAAACACGCCATCTATTGAGCAAACCACTGAAGATACGGAGCTTTCGTGTTTATATTTATGGCATTATGGCTTATACAAAAACTGGATAATTCGATTGTTTCGGATGAAGCAGAAATATTGCGCGAGACAAGTAGCTCTGTTTGCAAAATGAAGTACACAGTAATAATAATAATAATAATGAAGCAGAAATATTGCGCGAGACAAGTAGCTCTGTTTGCAAAATGAAGTAAAAACTAAGTGCTTCGACGATCCTTCAGTGAATGTGTGTCATCTTTCAGCGAGCTCAAGAACTTGGAGTTGCTCTCACGCATACAATGAGACCCCAAAATTTGGTCGATTAAACCACGGGGAATGTGGAAGCTTGAGGAAGCAAGGAGAAACACGCTGCCCCAGTCCGCAAAAAGCCGAAGTTTTGTATGGGATCGTGTCGTACACACCCAAGTAGCAGAGCCGAAGTTGTTGAGAGATTTTGCTGTGTGCCAAAGCGAGAGGCCCTGTCTTCTTTCTCTAGATTTTGGACGGCAAACCGCCGCCCGTGCAGAGGTGTGTGCGTGTGACGAAAAATTATGGATGAAATACGGGGGAAGCGGGGTTTGAAGTCTTTCGTTGGTCACACACACATGCATTTACCAGCGGATTTCGCTGGACTGAG
Organism: Anopheles gambiae; assembly: GCF_943734735.2. Classification (NCBI taxonomy): domain Eukaryota; kingdom Metazoa; phylum Arthropoda; class Insecta; order Diptera; family Culicidae; genus Anopheles; species Anopheles gambiae. The sequence continues at coordinate 51,532,836 of NC_064602.1, forward strand.
TCTACCCATCTCTCTCGATCCACCATGATTTTTCTGCTATCGCGCTCATCCGGGTGTTAGGCATCCTCAGTCTGTCCAGAACTTTCCTTGTGGAAGGATGTACTTAAGTGAGGTGCGATTTCTTGTGCGACGTATTTTGCTCATTTACGTTTTGTGCCGTGTTCCTTCTTCCTCAGTTATGGAATGATTTATCCTAGCAAATTGTTGACGTAAGTTTCTTGCTGTGTGCTTGTGCAGGTACATTCAACTAACCTTTGGCGTCTAAAAAGTTACAGGTGTGTGCGCTATTTATCAACGACTACCTGCTAGCCTCGTCAACAATCTTCAAAGTGAGCGACGGAAAGAAAACGTTTTCTAAACGTTCTGGTTTCTTTAGCTGCTCACGCATACCAATGTGTTTGCTCCACCCCCTTTTTCGGATTGCTTATAGAAATGATGAGGCACATCACTCCCGCACATCCTTCCACAACGAACGTTCCGGGCAGACTGAGAATGCCTAACACCCGGATTAGTGCGATAGCAGAAAAAATCATGGTAGATCGAGAGAGATGGGTAGACTCGGTATAGCGCAATCCGCTGGTAGATGCATGTGTGTGTGACCAACGAAAGACTTCAGACCCCGCTCCTCGCGTTTTTCATCCATCATTTTTCGTCACACGCACACCTCTACACAAGCGGCGGTTTGCTGTCCAAAATCTAGAGAGAGAAGACAGGGCATCTCGCTTTGGCACACAGAAAAATCTCTGAAAAACTTCGGCTCTGCTACTTGGGAGTATGTGTATGATCCCAGTCCGCAAAAAGCCGAAGTTTTGTATGGGATCGTCTTGTACTCATATGTACCCACTTACGTACCCACTTGCAGTAGAAGTGGAAATGTGGTTTCACGCACACATAGACACCTTCCACCCGAACGATCGCGTTCACACATACTCCCAAGTAGCAGAGCCGAAGTTTTTCAGAGATTTTTCTGTGTGCCAAAGCGAGATGCCCTGTCTTCTCTCTCTAGATTTTGGACAGCAAACCGCCGCTTGTGTAGAGGTGTGCGTGTGACGAAAAATGATGGATGAAAAACGCGAGGAGCGGGGTCTGAAGTCTTTCGTTGGTCACACACACATGCATCTACCAGCGGATTGCGCTATACCGAGTCTACCCATCTCTCTCGATCTACCATGATTTTTTCTGCTATCGCACTAATCCGGGTGTTAGGCATTCTCAGTCTGCCCGGAACGTTCGTTGTGGAAGGATGTGCGGGAGTGATGTGCCTCATCATTTCTATAAGCAATCCGAAAAAGGGGGTGGAGCAAACACATTGGTATGCGTGAGCAGCTAAAGAAACCAGAACGTTTAGAAAACGTTTTCTTTCCGTCGCTCACTTTGAAGATTGTTGACGAGGCTAGCAGGTAGTCGTTGATAAATAGCGCACACACCTGTAACTTTTTAGACGCCAAAGGTTAGTTGAATGTACCTGCACAAGCACACAGCAAGAAACTTACGTCAACAATTTGCTAGGATAAATCATTCCATAACTGAGGAAGAAGGAACACGGCACAAAACGTAAATGAGCAAAATACGTCGCACAAGAAATCGCACCTCACTTAAGTACATCCTTCCACAAGGAAAGTTCTGGACAGACTGAGGATGCCTAACACCCGGATGAGCGCGATAGCAGAAAAATCATGGTGGATCGAGAGAGATGGGTAGACTCAGTCCAGCGAAATCCGCTGGTAAATGCATGTGTGTGTGACCAACGAAAGACTTCAAACCCCGCTTCCCCCGTATTTCATCCATAATTTTTCGTCACACGCACACACCTCTGCACGGGCGGCGGTTTGCCGTCCAAAATCTAGAGAAAGAAGACAGGGCCTCTCGCTTTGGCACACAGCAAAATCTCTCAACAACTTCGGCTCTGCTACTTGGGATTTGCTGACCGGAGGCAACGGAGATTGTCGGTAAGTTTCCCGCAGCCTGGCTCGCCCCGACACTTTGCAGTATGACGTCATTCGTGAGAATGAAAGATTCTAAATGTGTTGTTAAAGTGTACTTTATGTTTCAATAAAATATTTAATGCAACCAAGAATGACCGTATTTGTATTTGCTTCAAGAATAAGTGCTTATTTGCGATCGTGTTAATGCATGATTGAAAACTACACAGAAAACTTTTTTTACTGAACTTCAGTAAAATTTTACTGAAATTTTTTTAACTGAAGTTTCAGTAATCCTTTCAGTAAAAATATTGTTTACTGAATCATTCAGTAATGTCCGGTGCTCACCAAAATGACAGCTCGTTTACTGAAATCCCAGTAAAGCCATTCTCATATTACTGATTATTCAGTAGTTGGTAGCGATTAAAAAATGACGAAATACTTCTTTCAAATTTAGTTTTTATTGATGCGCAGATATTGCCAGTCGCTCAGTTCATATAAATACATGTTTCGTGTTGTTTTATAATTTTTTATACTGTATTTCACCGCCGCAAGTGTAGATGGTTCAGTAAGCGCTCACAGACACCACGCAATTTCAGCACGCACAGTGGATTGTAGCAAACATTTTACACACCACCACGGCTGCCAATTGTTTTAAATTACTCCCGTAAGCCGAAATACCACCTGAAATTTCACCAGGGTGCCTGTAAGCGCCTACAAAATCAACTTTTTGCACATCACGAGCAAGTAGGTACGGCATTGTTTTGTTTTGATGTTCTGACTGACAGGTCGATTTGACAGAATGAATTGCTGCATTTTCAGTAATTTGTTTTACTGATATCCAGTGAAACGACTAATTTGACACTTATTTTACTGATTTTCAGTAAAATGCGTATTACTGAAATGAATTCAGTAAATTATTTTGCTGAAAGTCAGTAAAAACATGACATTCATGCTGAAAATCAGTAAAATATTCTATTACTGAATCGTTTCAGTAAAAAACTTTACTGAAGCAGGATGAGAAAATTTGCTGTGTAAAAACGAAATAAACAACAAGCTTTTGATGTGTTGGTAGCATAGCTCGAAAGAACACAAACACAACAGCAGTTGTAGAGCGCGCTGTGAGGTCCGGGTGGGGTGGGGGAAGCCTCGAATAAGGGTGTAACTCATTCCTTCGAGAGTAACCACGCAAACAATGAGACCCCAAATTTTGAGTGATTCAGGCCAAGGGGTATGAGGAAGCTTGAGGAAGCAAGGAGAAACGCACTGCGATGAGAGTTCGCATTCTGTTTTACACGCGCGCTTCACTAACACCAATACAAATACCGTGCTTTGACGAGCCGTCTGTGAATGTGTGTGTGCCTTCTTTCAGCGAGCTCAACAACTTGAAGCTGCTCGTCACATCGTGTTGTCTCGCTTACACTACAGCATCGAACCATCGCTCCGTATGTCCCCCCCCCTCCTACGCGTACAAAACCACCAGTACAGCGCGACGCTTTGCCGGAGATGGTTGTGCGTGTTTTGTTCTAAGTCCCGCGCGCAGTGTTTGTGCGTTGGTGCGCATTTCGTTATAAGTCTCGTGCGTCGGTGTGTTTTGGTGAAGTGTGCAGTGAATAAACAGTGTGCACAAACGCACATGCAGTGCGTGGATCGACAGGTAAGAATTTGCTGAACAGAGTCAACGCAGATTGTCGACAAGTTTCCCGCAGCCTGGCTCGACCCGGTACTTTGCAGTATGACGCCATTCGTGAGTATGAAGGATTCTAAATGTGTACTTTAGTGTGTACTTTATGATTCAATAAAGTGTTTAATGTAATAAAAAATGACCGTGTTTGTGTTTATTTTTAGAATAAGTGCATGAAAGAAAGCGAAAACCAACAAGCTTTTGATGTGTTGGTAGCATGGCTCGAAAGAACACAAACACACCGTGCTGCAGAGCGCACCGTGCGTTGCGGGTGGGATGGGGGAGGGCTCGCGTGAGTGGGTAACTGATTGGTCGAAGAGACACCCACGCAAACAATGAGACCCCAAATTTTGAGTGATTCAGGCCGAGGGGTATGAGGAAGCTTGAGGAAGCAAGGAGAAACGCACTGCGATGAGAGTTCGCATTCTGTTTTACACGCGCGCTTCACTAACACCAATACAAATACCGTGCTTTGACGAGCCGTCTGTGAATGTGTGTGTGCCTTCTTTCAGCGAGCTCAACAACTTGGAGCTGCTCGTCACATCGTGTTGTCTCGCTTGCACTACAGCATCGAACCATCGTTCTGTATGTCCCCCCTCCTACGCGTACAAAACCACCAGTACAGCGTGACGCTTTGTCGGAGATGGTTGTGTGTGTTTTGTTCTAAGTCCCGCGCGCAGTGTTTGTGCGTTGATGCGCATTTCGTTATAAGTCTCGTGCGCCGGTGTGTTTTGATAAAGTGTGCAGTGAACAGTGTGTACAGACGCACATGCAGTGCGTGCATCGACAGGTAAGAATTTACTGAACAGAGGCAACGCAGATTGTCGACAAGTTTCCCGCAGCCTGGCTCGACGCGGTACTTTACAGTATGACGCCATACGTGAGTATGAAGGGTTCTAAATGTGTTGTGAAAGTGTAATTTATGTTTCAATAAAGTTTTTAATGAAATAAAAAATGACCGTGTTTGTGTTTCTTGTTAGAATAAGTGCGTATTTGCGATCGTGCATGAAAGAAAACGAGAAACGAAAGAAACAAATATCTTTGGATGTGTTGGTAGCATGATTGGAAAGAACACAACACATTGAGAACTGCAGAGCACACCATGCGTTACGGGTGGGGAGGGGGAGGGCTCGCCGAGGGTGTGTTCTTTCCAATCATGCTACCAACACATCCAAAGATATTTGTTTCTTTCGTTTCTCGTTTTCTTTTATTCATTGCCACGATCTCAAATACGCACTTATTCTAACAACAAACACAAACACGGTCATTTTTGGTTACATTAAACACTTTATTGAAACATAAATTACACTTTCACAACACGTTTAGAATCCTTCATACTCACGAATGGCGTCATACTGTAAAGTACCGGGTCGAGCCAAGCTGCGGGAAACTTGTCGACAATCTGCGTTGCCTCTGTTCAGTAAATTCTTACCTGTCGATGCACGCACTGCATGTGCGTCTGTACACACTGTTCACTTCACACTTTATCAAAACACACCGGCGCACGAGACTTATAACGAAATGCGCATCAACGCACAAACACTGCGCGCGGGACTTAGAACGAAACGCACACAACCATCTCCGACAAAGCGTCGCGCTGTACTGGTGGTTTTGTACGCGTAGGAGGGGGGACATACAGAACGATGGTTCGATGCTGTAGTGTAAGCGAAACAACACGATGTGACGAGCAGCTCCAAGTTGAGCTCGCTGAAAGAAGACACACACACATTCACAGACGGCTCGTCAAAGCACGATATTTGTATTGGTGTTAGTGAAGCGCGCGTGTAAAACAGAATGCGAACTCTCATCGCAGTGCGTTTCTCCGTGCTTCCTCAAGCTTCCTCATACCCCTCGGCCTGAATCACTCAAAATTTGGGGTCTCATTGTTTGCGTGGTACCCTGCCGAAAATGACACTCAAATTCTCTCATTTTGAGCTCTCGGGTAACCAGCTGTGAAGGGATGCAGAGAAAGATGCTTGCTACAACATTCCCCACACCCGGACGTTTTTCCGTAGATGAAGGATATTTGTTTCTTTATTTGGTTGTTTATTATTTTCAATTGTCCGCTCAAAATAGGCTAAATAATTTGTTCTTACAACCTTAATCTATATTATCTTAACCTATCCAAGCCTGATGCAAAGACCACCCAATTAAACGGCTACGAGAAAAACACTGAAATGACAATTATGCATCAAGTATAACGAACACAATGACCACTATTGATTTAGGGTGCAAAGACATATACAGAACTAAACAGAGGTAATATTGAAATCGAACAGGTGAGAATTTTGATTGGAATTACTGATCGCTCTTAAAAGTAGACCATTCTGTCCAAAACAAGTGCGGCGAATCGGGACATACAGTGGAGGGCGTATAAGCAGCCGACGTGATGGAACATAAAAATTAGGACATTTCAGCAAATAAGGAGAATTGATCATATTGTACAGAATATTAGCGATGAACATACGCGAAGTATACGCGTATTACAGTAGAACGAGATCATCGCTGCATAAGAGAATTTTTTTCGATGTACCGAACAATTATCTACGACAAAATCGTGTGCTCTACCGCTCCTTCATTCGCCGTACTGAAAGGCAGCAGTTTTCTAAGCCGACACGGTTCTGGAGCTTCTGGAACAAACGGTGCAATATAAGTAGTAGCCCTCCGTGATGTGAGGGCTACAATGACGCTACAATGACGAAATTAGTATCGATACATCAGATATTTGCAACACTTTCACCAATCGTTTCGATAATGCATTCACCCTTCCTATTCACAACCCTAACACACTAGCAGAGGCCTCTCGCTATACTTCATCGGATGCTATCGACTTTATTATACCTACGATTGACAAAGCATTAGTTGCGCGCACACTCAGCGATATAAAACCATCAACATCATATGGTCCTGACAATATTCCATACACTTTGAAGCACTGCCGTCAATCACTCGCACCCATTCTTGCCAAAATATTTAACGATTCCCTTATGCGTGGCACGTATCCTGCGTCCTGGAAACACGCGCGAATGGTTCCTATCCATAAGAAGGGCAGTCGACTTGCATGCTCATACTCATGCTTGCAATTGTGCGCATCATACTATGCGCTTGTGCAAAGGTGTTTGAGCTCATTTTATACAACCCGCTACTCACATCAGTTCAAAACTACATGAGCCTCAGTCAGCATGGATTTCTCCCAAGGAGATCTTCCATCACAAATCTTGCTGAATTTGGAGTTTTCTACTTTGACAACATGGATCGCGGTATTCAAGTTGAAGCAGCATATATCGACTTCAGGGCTGCGTTCGATAGTATCTCGCAAGATATTCGGCTCTCGAAGCTAAAAAAAACTCGGTTTACTCGACTGGCACATCACCTGGCTGCGTACATACTTGACTGGTCGTTCGTACTTTAGAAGCATAGGATCTCATCGTTCTCACTCCTTCACCAGCTCCTCTGGTGTACCTCAAGGGAGTAACTTGGGACCGCTACTCTTCCTCATCTATGTAAATGATCTATCTTTTGTTTTACCGCCAGGGCAATACCTAATGTACGCCGACGTCGTAAAAATATTCGCTCTAGTTAGAAACGACAGTGACTGTGTACGCCTTCAAATGATCCTTGAGAATCTCGACAGCTTGTGCAGCAAAAACGCCCTCCAGGTGTGTGCCAATAAATGCCAGTGTATATCATTCAGCAGAGTCCGTAATCCTATCCCGTTTACATACACTATGCTCAACACGACTTTAGTTCGTACGACATGCATCTGTGACTTGGGGGTGTTACTCGATCAGAAGATGTCATTTCGCCCTCACATTGACAGCATTGTTGCTAAGGGAAATCAGCTACTCGGTTTAATTACGCGGACCTGTAGCGAGTTTACTGATCCCATGTGCGTCAAATCGATCTTCTGATCCATCGTAAGATCGTGCCTGGAGTACTGCTGTCCGATCTGGTGCCCGCTTGGCGTTGGTGACATCAATCGCCTCGAAGCCATTCAACGGAGAATCACCAGGTATGCCGTTCGACTCCTTCCATGGCAATACCACCAATTTGCGATTATCTCGACGAACAAAACCCAATGCCCAATGTCTTTTCATATTCCGGCTCCATAACGGAGAGATCGATTCTCCGGCATTACTAGCCAGCATCAATTTGTTCGCTCCCTTCCGGATACTTAGATCAAATTTCCATCTCCGTGTACCGCGTACTCGCAACAATCATAGCCAGGGACACCCTTTTATATGTATGTCCCTAGAGTTTAATGAAGTGTTAAATTTGTTCGACTTTAGTATGTCTACATTTACGTTCAAGGATATTTAATGTTGCTTAAAACTAGAGTTCTATATATATATGCTCCTTAATTTAATTATAAGGTTGCCGATTAGACACGAAGGTCTGTCGGTTACAAATGAAATGAAATAAATAAATAAATAAATAAATAAATAAATAAATAAATAAATAAATAAATAAATAAATAAATAAATAAATAAATAAATAAATAAATAAATAAATAACTAAACATTCGACCGTATAGGGGAACTCGTTCGTTGAAGAACGTTCGTCGCTCATGAGTGGGTTGTATTAGGGTTGGGTTGTATCACTAGATTGGGCTGCACAAAGCCTAGACGGTTTTCTAATTCTTGATCATAAAGAGCTATGAAATGAGTGAAAATGAGCGTCGCGGCGAACGTTCCCGGGAACGAACGAGTTCCCCGATACGGCCGATTGTCTTCGCCTGAATGAAGCCCACATTCAGCTTTTCTAATTGCAACAACTGACATCGTGTATCATTGTCAGGAACTGGTTATTTGAAGCCCTAAATGCTATGTTGAGTGCAATACGAGTCAATCGTTTTTGTACTTTCTCAATTCTCTCCATGTGTGTGCTACTTGTTGGGGCCCATATTATGCAAGTGTATTCTAAAATCGGTCTAACCCAATATCAGTTTAAAGCCTGTAAACACCCGGGATCATCTAAATCACGGGATAAACGAGACACTATACGGAGACTTTGTGTGGAAGGACAATCGAGGAGCCGCTATAAGGACAAGCTATACGAGATGTACGGCGACCTCACTGTCGTACAACGTATCAAGCTCGCCAGGCTCCGGTGGGCTGGTCATCTTGTACGCATATAAACAGATGACCCAGCTCGTAAAGTCTTTTTAGGCCGTCCACAAGGACAGAGGAGGCGTGGTAGGCAACAATTGAGGTGGCAAGATGGCGAGGAGGCGTCCGCCATTAAGGCCGGAATAACTGACTGGATAGAAGTGGTCTTAACACGCTACCTTGAGGCACCCCAGAAGGGTTCGTAAAATTGTTTGAGAAATGTGCTCCAATTTTCAGAATTCAGAGTTCGACTCGATAGAAACGACGCTATCCTGGATAGTAACAGGCCACTAAGCCCTATTAAGTTAAGTTTAGCCAAAAGCAAGCCATTAGGGAGAGTATTGAATGTCGCATTAAAATCTGTGGATATAACATCAACTTGGCGACCTGATGCAATATTTTTAAATAGAGAGAAGACGAAATGCATTAGGTTGGACGAGGTCGAACGTTTAGGAATGAAACCATTTTGATGTTGAGAGATATAATTGACAAAACAGGAGCGAATATTAGAGTACACAATAGACTCCTTAACTTTAACACAGGCACACTAAATATATCTTTTTATTTGGCTCAACAACCGTTGTCGGTCAAGGCCTGCCTATACCCACTTGCGGGGTTGGCTTTCAGTGACTTATGGATTCCCCCCTCATAGCAGGATAGTCAGTCCTACGTATGGCGGCACGGCCCATGCGGGCAACGTGCGGGGCTTGAACCCACGACGGGCATGTTGTTAAGTCGTACGAGTTGACGACTGTACCACGAGACCGGCCTGAATATATATCCCTCTTTAATTTGACACTGAAGATCGACAGCCTTTTTTGTGAACGGGTACAAGTTAGCCGGTCTCGTAGTACAGTCGTCAACTCGTACGACTTTAACAACATACCCGTCATGGGTTCAATCCTCAAATAGACCGTGCCGCCATACGTATTGACTATCTTGCTATGGGGGGAAATCAATTAGTCACTGAAAGCCAAGAGCCCACAAGTGGTACAGGCTGGCCTTGACCGACAACGGTTGTTGAGCCAAAGAAGAAGAACAAGTTCCGCCGATTTCCATAGCATACGTAAACATCCACTGCTGAGAGACTTGTTAAAGAAACGGGACAAGATTAAAGCTAAAAAAAGAGCTACAATATTCCAATACAGAGGATGGGATGCCATCCGGGCCAGAAGAAAAGGATAGTTTTAATTTGGACAATACTACACGAACAGACGATTCGTCAATTTACCACATCACAAGGAGACCACTCTGTAGGGGCAATACTGCTCGCTGGATCGATAAACACACAAGAGAAATATGTAGCAAATTATGCACAAATATCTTGAGGAGCTGAAGCATTGTCATTGCCTAATGACACGAATGGTGGAATGCTTTGATGATCACGTTTAGATCTCATAAAGCGCCAGAAAGAAGTTAGATCAGAATAAAAACGAATTTGTAAACGAGCTACATAAGACTTATACCGAGCACGATTATAAATGCGATAAGCTATCGAAGCGTACTTATTTACACGACGTTGAAACGGGTTACGATTAAACCGGTATCAACGAGTGGCTCTATCTTTGACGCGTTTCAAAGATCTTAGCGTCCTGTTCGAACAAGGGGGATCAGGGGATGGTGTGAGGAAAGGACAGGAGAGGAGCTAACACTGAAGATGAAGGAGAATAACCGTATTAACAAATGATTCAATGCAATCGTCTGTTGATAAGTCCGTATTTTAAAAAAAATCCAATTTTGCAAGGATAGTAATCTGTTCAACTTATCATAATCCATTTCCTTAAAATTCAGGGGTTTTTCGAGTGACTGAGTGAGACGACTATTGGGTTTTGTTAGAGCAATTGGCCAATTTAATGCTATTTCGATCGGAGGATGACGGACATTAACATTGGTCAAGGGTAAAATATACGGAATAATATAAGTACATATTGCTGCCGCGTGTTCATTCAAACCAAAGTGGGTAGAAAGGAGGTGTCGTCATGTAGAACAATTGGCATTGAGGCTTTAGAACAAATCACAAAACCAGGATCGACGGCAGTTCTCACGATGTTACCCATCGTTGATGAACAATATGAAGAGAAGCGGGCCAATATTGCTTCCTTGTGGCACACCCGAGCTGCTGACTATTTCTTTTGACATGTGATTATCAATTTTCACGATGTATGTGCGATTAATTAGGTAAGACTTAAGCCACTGTACGAGCGAGCTGGGAAATCCTAGCTTATCGAGTTTAGCGAGAAGAATTGCGTGCGGAAGAGAGTCGAATGCTGCTTTCAGATTTGTATAAATTGCATCGACTGGAGCTCCGGCATCAATTTGACTAGTGCAATAGGTTACAAATTCAACCAGGTTCGTGGCAGTCGACTTTTTTGGCACGAATCCATGTTGATACGGGCTTAGGTAGCTGCGGCATGCATGTAGCAGATTTTTGTATATCACTAGTTCGAACACCTTGGCAATGGCACACAAAGATGTAATACCCCGGTAGTTGATGGCATCTGTCCTGTCGCCCTTTTTGTAAATAGGAACCATCCAAGATTTCCTCCATGTTTTGGGAAAGTAGCCATTGGCTAGCGATTAGACATGGGCAAAATGATTCTTTGCGACGATTCGAGCGAGCTGGCTCTTTTGCTTACTGCGAATCACGAGCGAGCTACCTTGTTCTTCTCGCTACGTATTTTGGATGGGCAGGGCGCTCGCGAGCTACCCTGTTTTTTTCTGCAAGAATTTTGGATAGGCAGTGCGCTCGCGAGCTACCCTGTTCTTCTCGCTACGTATTTTGGATGGGCAGTGCGCTCGCGAGCTACCCTGTTTTTTTCTGCATGGATTTTGGATAGGCAGTGCGCTCGCGAGCTAGGCTGTTTTTTTCTGCATGGATTTTGGATAGGCAGTGCGCTCGCGAGCTAAGCAGTTTTTTCTGCATGGATTTTAAGTATACAGGCCGCTCGCGAGCTACCCTGATCTTCTCGCTACGTATTTTGGACAAGCAGTGCGCTTGCAAGCCAGGCTGTTTTTCTCTGTTTTTGTGTTATCTCTGTGTTTTGCACATACGATGCGCTCGCACTCTACGATGTTTTATACGTGTGTTTTGAATAGGCAGTGTGGGTCGACGACAGTAGCTTGTGATGTTTTTTTTTCAATAAAACGTTAATTTGAGTTTTAGTTTTAACCACAATAAAAATATTTGTTGTTTTTACTTGTGGCTATTTACATTCCGTATAAGCCCAACAGTATTATAGATTTAGATTTTTTTCTCGGAACAACTAATTTCAAACGATTTTTTTTTATGCGAGCGGGCGAATCATATTTTTCTGGAATGAAGAGCGGCGAGCGCCCGCTCATTAATGGGAGCGAGCGAACCTTATGATTCCCGCTATTCTTGCCCATGTCTACTAGCGATGCATTGAACAATTTTGAAAGGATAGGTGCTACTGTCGTTTGACAGCGTTTCAGCACGGTAGAAGGAATTCCGTCGGGTCCAGGAGCGAAGGAAGGCTTTAGTTGCGTTAGGGCAGATAAAACGATCTCACTGTCGATGAAAGGAGTGCTCATGTTAATTGCGCCAGCCGGAGTGTTGACGAGAGCAGCATCAATGGTATCGGTATCATTCATGGCCGGTGAAAAGCAATCTGCGAAGCGATCCGCGAAGAGATTGCACATTTCATTAGTGTTGGCACTTGTTGCTCCTTTGTACGTGATAGATTTCGGAGTATGCGTGGATTTTGTTTTGCTCTTGTAGAAGCGCCAAAACGAATCAGGCCACCTGCAGAGGTAACGTTGAATATTACTCAAATATGTGCCATATCGAAACCTGTTATAGCTGCAGTATAAAGAGTGCGTGTCAAAGTAGATCGAGCGAGATCTTTGGCAGCGGCGCGTTTGGTAGTGACGATAAGCAGCTCTTTTTACACGTTTGAGTCGTTTGAGTGTGCGGTCCGCCCAGGGGGGGTTAGGTTTAGGACGCTGAACTGGGACGCAAACAACAAAGGCTTGCAGCATAAAGGACGAAAATGAACATACTGCTTCGTCAAGTGAAACCGCGAGAGCCAGAGCCGCTGAGAAAGCGATCACAACGGTAAACAGAGAAGTTGTTGTTGAAGAGAAGAGCAGATGGAATGTTGTCAACAAGCCAAGTTTCTGTGAGGGCGATGAGATCGAAGTCAGCCTCCGATACAGCTAGATGAAATTCTTTTGTTTTAGTACGCAAACCTCTAACGTTTTGATAATAGCAGCTTAAATACTCAGCGCCAGCGTTGTCATTGTGGCGGTTGGATAAAGCGGGTATACGGTAAGTCAATTGAGCTGCGTTGTCAGAGCATGAGGCTTGGCGTGTTTGTTGCGTGCAATGAGCGGAACTTCGTCTAGTTGAGAAAAAAACGATCGATTGTAGACTGGTGCAGGTGCGGAGATGAAGCGCGGTGGTTTTGGGGCGGTCCAGAAACAAGTGTTGAGTTGGGTGCTTCCAAATATGCTCGATTCCACCGGTGGAATTTATTTTCCACCGGTGTAAAATTTCTCCACTGGTGGATAACTCTTTCCGATTCGAGTAGCTATTGGTTTTGCCTATCTGTCAATCACACTTTTGTTTACATTTAGAGCTGTTGTTTTGCGGAATGAATAAAATAGTAAATTTTGCTTATTTACGGATCATTTAGTAAAGAATCCACACCAGAAGTGGCCTTAGACAGTACCGACTGTTGGCCTGTTCAAACGTTCCGGGTAAAGTTTCAAACGGGTTGTTGGCTGAACAAGTATAGATGAAACAAAATCGTATGAACTAGAGGACGAGGTTTGAATCCTTTCTGAACTTGCCGCATTCGCTGACCCTTGTTCTGTGCCATATGCGCCCATCAACTCCAGCCACCGCAAACGTTTGATCCGTGAACGTCCGTATTTTACGCTCTCGTGCAAAAATATATTGAAACAACGCGGTACACTTATTCCGTGCAATAAGGAGTGTCCGAAGCCGCTCACGGTCTCTCGCCCTCGCCAGTCCATTATTCTGGCCTTAATTACTGACGCCTCCAAGTCATCTGGAGTCATCACTTAAATTTAAACCTACTACGCCCTCTCCGCAATTGCGGATTTAACGGTAAGCGGACTGAGTGGCCGCAAGATATAATATATAAAGTGGATATAAAGTCCAGAATATATGGTGTGTACAGTAGTCCCATCGCAGGCCTCCGTGAACGATAGAGGCCTTATGGACGAAGGGACTCAAAGACTACAGGGAGTCCATATATGAGGGATTCCGACCAATACTCCCCACTCCCCCAAGAAAAAAAATAAAGTGTATTTGATTCAAAGCCAAGTGACGCACTCAACCCCACCCCCCCCCCCCCCCTCCCGCACAATACCTGGGTCTTTCGTTTCCATGCGTTTAACATGACCTGTCCACTGAAGCCTGGCGAGCTTGATACTACAATGAGTGTGCTTCGACACAAACGATGATGATTTCGTCAGATTTGATAAAAATAAAATAACTACGTCAAAATTGTAATAGATGAACAAAAAAATTCATTGGGTGACGCGTTTGTCACGAGGCGTGGAACTTAGCGATGTGTGTGCCAATCCGAACATTCCTGGCCTGTATCCTTCTATAAGCGACCCCGAGTTTTTGGGGATAGTCCGTAAGGTACAAGTAGGTACAACACCTTCGATAGGTGCAAAACAACGCAAACGATTCCGACCGGAACTCGCCGCTCCAACGGATATGAGTTGCTTATAATTTCTTGTACCTTGTGTTCCTACTGGTCTTGTCAATCTCGTTGCATTTACGTGTCGGAAACAATTCTAACATGCCATAAGGCCATAACATTAGGTTGGACAAAAGAGAAGGATTAGCAGAAAAGGATTTTTTTTTGGTTTCTTATTTCTTAGCTTGAACTATAAAAACTAGATACCTATAATAAACTTAAATTTATTTGTTTTGATTGTTTATAAAAAAAAAAGATAAATTTATATTTTATAAAAAAGAATATTTTAGCTAAATCGAATGATAAAACATCTCAAATAACTCAAACAGCGATAAAACATTCTTTTTGCGAACTGTTAAACATGGTTTTTAATATTATTTAGTTTTCCACTGTTATGTCAACTGGGGTGGAGCAGTAAATATGGCTATCCGACTGAAACGGTTTTTTTTATATGAAGTTTTCAACTGCATACCCCACTGCTAGACTTTTTAACCACGTTGCTATGGCGGCAAACACCATTCCACTCCACTTCCAAACCGATCAGTTAGCGAAGATTCTGATTACGAAAACGCAATTGGATAACATTGGAATTTTGCTAACCGACTAAATTATCCACTTCGTTATCGACTTTCGTTCCCGATCAGGCCCATTGTGTGATGCGCCATGTTGCAATGACGACACTTGTACTGTGAGGAGCAATCGCGGGCACGGTGATTGTCCCGCAGACAATTCAAACAGAAGCGGGCATCAAGTACCTTACGGTACCACTGGGCAGGATTCATAGTATTAAATCGCTGGCATTTCGTTACCCCATATTGGTCCTAGTAAGTCTACTAGTAAGTTTACATTCCCGTGACCAAGATTTTGCCGATATTCTGAATATTCGCAATTTTTTCGATAAAGTGCTAAACCCCTTTGCCTTTCACTGCCCGACCGTTACACTGCACTTTACATTACTCTCGCGTACAAGAGAATCGCAGTTTTAGTAAGATGCCAGCTCAACCGCTAATTTTATCGTCGAGACGGACGATTTTGATTACCAGTTTGGCCCGTTACGAAGAGTTTTTTCAAAACTACCAGCCCGATAGCGATTCTATCGCTCACAGAGTGCAGGAGCCGTTTGATCGATGAATTACATAGAAAACTATCGTTTACTAAAAGATTATCTGAATTTACTTGTATACGAGGAATTTGTAGGCTGGAAGCGAATCCATATAATGCTGTAGTGGGTGGAAATACGCAAACAAATGTTACTTAATTCCGAAACTTTGGGCGAAAGCAAAAAGACGACTGTTGGCTTAGCCTGTCAAACTGACACTGATATGTTCCTGGTGGGTTGAACTTGTTGTGTTTTAATGGACTGGTTTGTAATGTTTGTCAATTTTCTCCCGGTGGGCTATTTGCGCCAAATCGAACGGTGATCGATGCTGTGAATGAATTGGCAAAAGAGGTGCCGATCATTTTGTGAAAATGGTAGGGGAACTGGGGGTAGTTTCGACACCTTAAGGTTTTCCTCTGATTGCAATACTTTTGCCAATGTAAACTTACTAGTAGACATCGAAAAAGCTTTTTTGGTGTATTATGTACCATCTTACGAGAAACTACGGTTCCTGGATTGATTTTGATAACATTTTGATAAAAATAAAAAAGTGTGTTTTTTGTTGCGTCACGACTGCAGTGCGGGTAAGTTCGACACCATGATGGGGTAAAATCGACACCTTGGGGGTGATTTCGACACATTGGTTTTAGCGTTCAAAATAGCAAACTCTGATGGCCTGTAGTTTTAATTGAAGTTCAACAAAGTATTTCGTACCAATTTTACGAAAAATTAACACAAAACAGTTGTGAAATATACGAAAAAAATGAAGATACAAGCAAGAACAAAAATTTCATTACAAATAGCATCGGACCAGACTCCATATAGTAGAAGCTGCGGCGATAGCATCTGGTTTACGGAATAATTGGTTACGATTCCTTAAAAAAAATAACCTGGCCATCTTCCAGTAATCTTTTTCTTTTTTTATAAAATCGAAGGATGTTCAATTTTATTTGTCTCTGCCAACTCGAAAGCCAAAAGGTGAACATCGGTCAATGTGATTCCAAACCAGCGACTATTTTTTCTTCAGTTAAGCCTACCCGGCCTAAAGTAAGCTTAAAATACGCCAAAGCCATAACAATATTAATTTTTATAAGCCTAAACCATATACAAAGTACATGTTTTGAGTCCGAGTTTGGCAAACGTTCTGTGAGAGAATAATAGCTAAATTCCATAATTATAACTTCCTAGGTTTGTTGACATCTTGAATTTTAAAGCTTCTACGGTATTTTTAATTGCGTGTTTGTTCAGCTTGATTATTACGTTTGTCGTACATCGTTAAGGGACAGCTTTATAAAATACAGGCACTTTCAAATTACGATATAAACAAAGTTAACATGCTACAAATAAGCATTACACTACTACCTAGTGGGGTGTCGAATTTATCCCCATTGGCCGCACAAGTTTTAGTGACATTTTATATTATATAAATTAATCTAAACATTACGCCTTGTGATACAGAACTAATCAATAGTATTTATAAAACAATACTATTAATATGGAAACTATAATTTTGTTGAAATAACGCCACAATTCCTTAAGTCCCAGAAGTAAAAACTTACATCGGCTGTCAATCAGAACCACCATGTGTTTATTTTGTTGTTTTTTGACAATTGACAGGTTTCTGATCAGTGAAATGTGACTCAAATGTTCGAAACAGTTGACATAAATAATATGTATAAGTTTTTTGTCTTCAAAAAGTTTTATAAATACAAAAACGGCAAGGTGTGGAACTTACCCGCAGTGTCGAACCAACCCCGACTTCCCCTACCCAACGGCATCGAGTACGGATCTGCGAAGCGTACCACTTGATGCTGGCGCTTCCCTATCATGGTGTGTGTAAAAACCTAGAGTTAAGCAGAGAAACGGTGTAAAATACAAAGTTGCGAGAGCGCGTTTTGGTTTCTACTCATTTTTGACACTAACACAGTTACAAATGTGTAAATGTGTGCGTTTACTTTCCGCCAGTGCGCTCAGTTGGATCTGCTCGAAGCGCTGTGCTGATATCGGTGTCTCGCTTGCACTGCAGCACCGAAAGTTCCTCTGTGTTCTCTCATTCTTACTACCACACGAAATCGTCAGTACAGCTCAAGGATCGGCAGCGAGCGGCCGCACGTGCGTCAGCCTAAGTCCTGGACGATTGGTGTTATGATTTTGTAAAGTGTTCAAGTGTTCAAGTGTTGTGCGAATTCAAATGAAGCTGCGCGAATGATTCGTAATGCATGTTATGTACATCGCTCAGCTTCATTTCATACCTTTTTTTACAGAAATCAACGTGTACCAAAGGATCCCCACCAAAGTGAAAAGTATCGGCACATTAAAAATAATAATCAGGCTAATCGCAGAGAGAGTGAGGTAGCGAGAGGCGATACATCCGTTCGTACGGAATTGTCAAAATAAAAGGCTTTTCGAGTAGAGGAGGAAAATCGTCAGTCTTGTGATTGATCTTAGCAAGGATGGACGCAATTATTCGATTGGATGAAATAAAAAGTTGTTATTAATAAAAATATTCCTATTAAAAATATATTAACAAAAAACTTCCTCAGTATGTTGTTCATCGCTCTTATCAGCGCTTAATCGAATTAACGAAGAAAATATCCATGTGCTTGTGCTTAACCTTTTAGGAGGTGCATAGAAATATATCGCTTAAACTGAAACGGCTTCAGGCAAGTACACTTTTGGCATCTCTACTCCAAACACATTTTAACTCAAATATGATCATTATATTTTCAGAACTGCCAAAGGAAATGCTCGAGTCACCTTAGACCACTGAGCAACTCAAACTGCTAATCGTTTGTGATTGGTAGTGCCGTATTTTGAGCGGTTCAAGACGGTTTGTGCTTTTTAAGCACGAATCATTTATTTATGTAAATATAAGTCAGTCCTTGAATTCCTTCAATTCAGTTCCTTTTTAATTTTTTATATGAATTATGTATTCATCACAATGTTGTCATAATATATCTTCATCTAGCTATATTTGTCAAACAGGTCATTTTGTTCACTGTCTCTAACACTAAACTAAACTAACTCAAATCAAATTCTAAATTAATTTTAATTCTTAAGTATAGTAATATGTGATTACAAACTACCCTCGTTAGTCCTTTTCTTCCTATTAAACTCTTATCGAGTAACTTTTTTAATCACGCCTGTACTCCGCAATACGGCTCCTGCAGTCTGAAATTTGCAACTTAGATATTTTTTCTTATTCTAATGCTTATAGTGCTCATAGAAGCTACTTCATTAAATAATCTTAAAATATGTCCGTATTCAATTATAACTGAAACTCAATTTTTGGTCCACTACGGCCTCGTCCACTCCAACAGCGTTCCAAAATAAACACGCGATTAAACTATAGGTACAATGCCCTCGTGTTTCTTTGCCATAACCCTTGAAGATGTCCCGCTACTAAAAGCGTCTACGTCACTGTGCACTCGCTTAATCAGCGATACAATAGGAACTGCTACCGGCCGTATGTACGTCGTATAGCTTTGCGCTCGCGCGGAAACTCTCGTGTGCGTTGGAAGTTTGTTGACGCTAGGCAAAAATCGTCTGATTTCCCACCTTCGTCAGCTAGAACCTTGGAGTGCTGCTTGACGAAAAGTTGAGCTTCAATGACCAGCTAGAGCATGTTATCGCTAAGGGAAACCAATCGATTGGCTTACTAAAACAAATTGCACACGACATAACTGACCCTGTCTGCATCAAGACGCTGTACTGTGCTTGGTACGGTCAGTGCTGGAGTACGCTTCGGTAGTTTGGTGGCTGCTCGCCCCCTGGCCCGCCTGGAGTCGGTCTGGCGCAGATTCACGAGGTTCGCTTTGCGTTTCTGGAGTGTCCAAGTGGATTATGATCATCGTCGATGGTCGCTGAGCGCTGCTACGCCTTGATTCACTGAAGCAACGCAATTGCAACGTCCATAGATTGTTTGTTGCAGGACTGCTGGACAACCGCGTTGACTCGCCAATGCTGCTTTCCGGGCTGATTTTTTATGTCCCATCACGATCGCTCCGTGCCATGTCGATGCTTGACGTAGAGGATCGCCAAGCCCGTTTTGGCGACTCAGATTCCTTTTTACGTATGTGTTGTGAATTTAATGTCGTTTGTGATCGCCACCAACTTGACACGTCGCGCGCCGCGTTTATAAGCTGTATTCGTGACGTGCGGCCTACTCTGTGTTAATTTACAGGGTTTCGAATCATATAAGGGAATAGTTCAATCACTTAGGGGAATGTTGCAAATCGGTAGGGGAATATTGCATGCAAGCTGTGGATGTTTGCAATCACTTAGGGGAGTTGTGCAATCGATTAGGGGAATGTTGCAAGCGTACTGTGGAGCTGTCATCAGACTGTGGGTGCCGGTCCCGGTGCCGGACATCGAGACCCTTAAGAATCATTGAATCGAATGCAAGCTCACTCGTATTATGTTTCGATTAAATTCTGAATATTAGCATAATTGTGTGCACATTCGATTGCGCATTCTGTATGGAAAAATAGATTTACATCAACTGTCTACAAACGAAAAAGGAATGAAAATAACTTGATACTCACACTAGGAAACTTCGCAACAACTAGTGATGGATTGTCGGAATCGCATCCACGGCTCAAAACCATTTCCGATTTTAGCTATTCCTACTCCGAATCCGGCCAAAATCAAACCAACAGTTCCGTTCGGTGCCGTCCGAAGCCTATCTTCTTCTTTTCTTTGGCTCAACAACCGATGTCGGTCAAGGCCTGCCTGTACCACTTGTGGGCTCTTGGCTTCCAGTGACTAATTGATTCCCCCCATAGCAGGATAGTCAGTCCTACGTATGGCGGCGCGGTCTATTTGGGGATTGAACCCATGACGGGCATGTTGTTAAGTCGTACGAGTTGACGACTGTACTACGAGACCGGCTCAATCGGCTACGGTCCGAAGCCTATAGAGCCGTTTAAAGCCATTTGGAACCGTTGGAGTCATCGGTTGTCCCACCGAATTTGACAATCTCCATGCCCCCGACTGCCGAGTAAAGGATTCATTCGGCTTCGATTTTTCCGACCTTAGAATGTTACATCATTGATATTCGATTGGAGCCACTTCTGTTTTTTGTCATAATCATGCCACCATAATTGTTAATAAAAATGATTGTAGCCAAGTTGGAATTATTTGTACCCAACATTCTGCAAGACGAATTAATGTAATTTCCAACCTCCCCAAAAATCAAAACCAAAATGATATGATTACGCTTAAGCCTAAAGGATTTAGATTAAGGATAAAAATAATCGAAATGCCGAAGCCTTGCAATACAAAGCTTATTAATAGATTAGCTCACACAGTCCTCAATTCCTCAATTCGCGAATCATCTCCCTTCAAGTGTCAAAAACAGATTTGCCGATCTGTATGGGAACACACACCACAACTCTTCGTCAGATAAAATTATCGTAATTTAAAAAAAAGTTATTCGTAAAATACGGGTTCTTGTTATAAGAAATGAATATATCACCAGAACACTTGGAACTTGGAAATTAGCAAAAAATAATGTTTAAACACGTGTTAATACAATTTTTCTCTTGATCTGTCAAAACATTGCAAGCAAATATATTGGTTATTCATCCAGTGATGGATAGCTCGGATTGCTTGAAAAAGATTCACTACAGGCTGCTAGACTTTTCCTACTTCAGTGAAAAGTGTGTTTAACAGATATTTTCTAGCAGAACTGCGGTAAGAGAACGCGAGTAATGTAAAATGTCCTATTTTAATAATAACGTTGAAAGTACATTAAAAAAATTTTCTCATGTAAAAAATAGCACATATAACAATAACATCGCGAATTTGTACATAACAAACGATTCCAGATAAGAAGCGAGGAGTACACAAAAAGTCAATTTGTTTAACAATAAAAATGTAAAAAAGTATTTTACATAAATATTGGGGTATATTTTCCATTCCCAACTTTGCGGCCCGCGAATCACTGAAAATTTGTACTTGCGGCCCTCTGATGAAATGAGTTTGACACAGCTGCCTTATATGATTCGAAACCCTGTATAGTTATGGCTTTTAAGTTGATGTATATTTATATACCTCATTTGTTACCCCGCTTCAAGATGGCCATAAAATGCCCATTAAAAAATATTATTTATTATTCAGGAGAAACGGTCCAAAAAGGTCGTATGGCTAACCATTGAATTTAATAAACAAATATCAAATCCGTATAGATGCTATCTTATTTCTAGCCATTTTTGTTTTTTGAAATGAACTTACAATAACAAGCAAGGCTCAAAAATCATCCAAAAATTATCTCATGGCAAATCTAGATAAAGATGACACTGCCTTGCTATCCTCCTTCTGCTTATGTAGGTATAGGAAACGTTCATTGTATGGAACGTGTTACAAATGTATCAGTCCCCTGTAGGCCACGGGGCCGTGTGGTTTCTCACCGCTTTTTTCTCAAGCACTAATGGGTGCTTTTGAAGGTCCTACGTTCTCAATGTTTGTTGAACCGACACAACATTGGTTTAAGAATATTTTGAGGATCTTTGATGATGCAGCAATCAGCTATCTGAAATATGAGCAAATGTGCTATCGTTTATTGGTTATTACGTTGGAAGTTGTTTTCAATGGTTATGATTGAAATAGGTTTAAAAATATGCGATACAACATTTTGTGTGTTTTCTATTTAAAGCTCAAAATAAAGCGTTTCGCCTTGCTTCTTCAAGCTTATTCATACCTCACGGTATGAATCAGACAAATTTTGGGGTCTCATTGTTAGTGTTGTATAAAACAACGAGGTCGGCGAAAAGTGACAAATTGTTGTTTATAATTTGTGTTTATTACTATGCCGTTGACAGCCGAACCGTAACGTCGCCAATTTGCCGTTATCAGAGGGAGCAGAAAAAACATCGCCGCGCGAATCGAAAAACGGCCATCGCGCGAGCGCCATGAGATGAAGTCAGAAAGTATAGGAAAGCGTACGTGAATTTTTTTAACGATCCGCCGCGAAAATTTACTTTGCTACGTTGTACGATTTTGAGCAATAAAGTAGTGCAGTAAAAGACGAGTTAAAAAATCACGTTTTAAGTTTCAGTAGAAGAAAGAACTTTGCTTCTAGCTTGAGAAAGCTCCATGGCCCCGCGGCGGACGATGCCTAGATCGGCTATTTGAAATATGAGCAAATGTGTTTTTCGTTAATCAATAATTACGTTGGAAGTTGTTGTCAATGTTTATAATTGAAAAAGGTTTAAAAAGGATGCGATCAAAAAATATTTTTGAAGCTTTAAATGAAGAATGAGTGACAATATCAGTTTCTCAGAGTAAGAAAAACTGTCTTAAAGTAACGCGTGCTTAGTGTCAGCCAATTTTTCCTGCTAATTTATGTGGTTATGAGCCAGTGTATTGATATTATATTTCAAGGACTATAAGATTTTGAGTCGAAGCCGACATCCACATTGGCGGCCGCCCAGACCGCTCAACGTTAAAATCGCCTTTGTTTGGTTTGGTTTGGATTTTACAGATCGCGCTACGAACAGTGATAAACGAATTGTAAACAATTTTGAGGTGAATTTTCAAATGCTAATTATCAGTGAATAAAACGGTCAACAGTGAGACAATAAGTTATAGGTCAAACAACATATTGTACAGTCTAAGTCCAGCTCCTTTTTCCGTTTCTTCCGATACAATAGTAAAATTCAATAAATAAAAAACAAATCACAAAAATGTGTTGAATAATATTGAGGTAAAAATAGGTAATTCAGCACCTCCATAGGGATGTCAAAATTAAATTTTAACAGGTGAAAATTAGAACGTACGCACGTACTGTGAGTCATAGTAAGTTGCGTGAGCAACAAAATATGCAGCACACATTTCAAAACGACTTGTAAAACCCTGAGAAGGGTTTTGGTGGTGGAAAGGGGTTTGAGAAAAAGTAAAAAATGATAATCAGCTATGAATGTGATGCCACGTATCACTAATATAATCAAATATCAAATACATTTTTCCAATGCATTGAAGCAACGTAATAAATGTATGCATTATTACCTTGAATAATTGTACTCCAATCACGGCAAACATAAATTGTAGCAAAAATGTTACCAAAACAATGTTTCCAATTGTTTTAACAGCAACAATAACGCATTGCACAACATGCTGCAACGACAGGAAGAAATGTAAAGTAAAAATAAGCAAAGATTACTACGATTCAAAAAGAAACTATTACTAATGAATAATAAATCAAAATTTAAATCTACATCATGTATATAGCTCACCTTTAATCCTTTCGCTCGATTAATAGCTCTAAGAGGCCTTAACACTCGAAGCACTCTAAGAATTTTGACGACAGATATTGTGCCTGAGCTGCATAAAAATGAGAAAGAATTTATGGTTTATTATTGAGATTTCATTTCATGTCCACATACAAAACATTTATTGAACATTACTTGCCTGAACAACATGGACACTAATGAGACGCTGACTACCAGCAAATCCAATAAATTGAAGGCTGAGCGACAGAATGCTCCCTTGTGAAGAATAAATCCGTAAGCTATCACTTTTAAAATTAGCTCGATAGCAAATACAGCGGTAAAGAAGAAATCAAATTTGTTCAATATTTGATTCCGCTCCGAATTTGCATTTAACGGATCCTCAGCAGCCAACATAACGGAAGAAAGCATGATGCACAGGAGGATTATGTTACCAAAAACTGTGTGATTACACAACCAGTGGCAAAACTGACGAAACCTATTCAATAAAACGAATGATGCAAACCATTGTTGTTCACCGTTGAGTTTTAAAAATAAAATGAATTGTATAAATTGTAAATAGATTGTCTTTAGCTTGGTTATATAAATACAACTTGGACTAAGTTACAAAATCTGAAAAAGCAGCAACACCTAGTTGTTATCGCATGCATGACAATTTCTAAATATTTCAGTGTGATCGAAAGTGTAATGTAATTAGTTTCGTCATAAAGGATCAATTGATTATTTTTTAAGCAAAAAACTAAATGAATAATACAAATAACAGTCTTAACCTGTTGGTAGGCTTCAATAGAAAGAGTGACTTTTCGTCCGATATCGGTATAGGGCTGCTGGATACCACGGCCTCCGATAATCGTTTGGCATATGTTGTATGAGCGGAAGAACGATCATTCGGTATTTCTATCGCTTCACAGTGATCTGGAATAATGAAACAATAACAATTGTCGGGCCGGAAATGGTTTACAAAAAGATCATTACATCACCCTTGATATTAACCAACATTTTAGTGCATTGTGGGTCAAGTGTCAGGCAGGAGAAAAAGTAAAATTATGTTCGTGCTACTAGTCAGACATGCTATCAAGAACATCAGTGACACAACAAGAGGCACTTCTATTTACTAAAGTGTATACAATGTTTAATCCATGAAAGAAAACAAAAACGAAAAATGGTTTGTATTATAAGATGCTCAACAGATACATGAATGAAACAAGCACAAAAATATTAAAATAGCAAATGATCACCTGTTGGTGTTGGACAAGATAAAAAGCGCATTTTTGGGAGGTTCGCGATGTTTTTTTACTTTCAAGCCTATGTGGGATAAGCGTCTTGGAAGTAGCTTTGGTGGTACTGTTAAAACAATTACAAATGTTAAAAAAGCGTATCATAATTCAATGAATGCATTAATATTCAACTCTTTAACATCAACCTGTTTAGCACATAGTGCCGTGATAATGCTATGGTGCTATGTATTGAAAAATGTCGTGTTTTTACAGGTCGCGGTCCTGCTCATGATTCAATTATCAGAACGATAACATATCCGTAGAACATACCGATACATTCCGTGATCTTGGGATCATTATAGACTCGCGTTTAACGTTTAATCAACATTTAGGGAATATATTTTCAAGAGGAAACCAACTACAGTAGAACGCCGATTATCCGGGCAGCTCGGGACCGGATGGTTACCAGTTAATCGATTATCACGGATAATGGTCCAAGAAATGTCAAATTCGTATAAAAATTATAATATTCATTAGTTTTATGATTAATTCACATTGAATCAATCGATTATTCGTTAGTAGAATATTATTTTTTATTGTTTTTATAGAATATATTGTTTTCATATTTTTTTGGGCCGGTCTTGTGGTACAGTCGTCAACTCGTTCGACGTAGCAACATGCCCGTCATGGGTTCAAGCCCCGAACAGACCGTGCCTCCATACGTAGGACTGACTATCCTGCTATGAGGCAGGCCGCTAACAAAAGACACTGAAAGCCAAACCCACTTCACTAGTGCGTACATGCAGGCCTTGACCGACAGCGGTTGTTGTGCCAGAGAAGAAGAATAAGACGAACATTATTTTAATCAATAAACTTAAGGTTTAACAACTGTTGATGAACAAAAATGAATTTCTAAAATACCACTAGACACTACAGAGCTGCTCAAAAAACTGGTTGCCCACTTGGCTATCGCAGCAAATGTTCGCTGCACGTTTGAACAGCTATCACATTTATGCGCACGGTTGCCACCCGCCGGTTAATCCGCCCCGGATAATCAACGTTCTACTGTATTTGGTTGGATTATTCGCTCAATGTACTGTTCCCATGTCTGATCAGTGTTAAAATATGGCAGAATAGTTAGCGATCCCTGCGCCGAATAATGAAGTCAAGCCTTTTTTTTTGCACTAACTATTTAAAATTGCTCGGATGTAGGGCTCGGATGAAAAGTGCAATAAAAAGTATCTATACATATATATATATATATATATATATATATATATATATATATATATATATATATATATATATATATATATATATTGCCTGGTATTATTGACTAGAATTAAGGGTATGATACTGGAATATGGTCGATTAAGATGAACTGGCTAAAAACCGAAACGAACATTGCAGTTTATTTCCTGATTCTATTTCTCACAATGCCCTAGTTTGATTATCTTTTTTTCTCAGTTTCGGTCATATTCTCAATTTGCATGCAATCCATTAGGGTTTAAAACCATGACAGAATATGTTGAACAACCTGCTTCCGCTTTTCATTCGTATATTGAAACTTCCTTCTATCTCAATTCTCAAATTTCACAATATCGCGTCAATAAACATTTTCCTCCTTCCATTAGGTGTTAATATACCTATATGGCTATAAATGAGGATATGACAATGAATGTGAATATGCTAGCCTATACAGCAAGTTGTATAAGTTTAACTCAGTAATGTTTTTTTTCTGAAAGTGTTTTAGTAGCAGATAGTTTTGCTAAATTTTAACATCAATTTTATGTTTTTACTGATTTTTAATCCGACCATTTCAAGTCAAGTCAAGATTTTTAGTCAAAGCATTTCAGTAATGCAAATTTTATTAAAAATCAGCAGTAAGCTGCGAGTGCTTATCGAATCATAAAACTTGTATGGACAAAATACAGTTTAAACCTGTATAAAACTTTATGAATCATGTATGAACATTAGCTGAACGGACTGTTGTTTTCGCCCCTTTTTAATCGCTGTCAATTAATGAACAATCAGCAATTACATAATAGCTTTACAGTAATTTCAGTAAACGAGTTGTCATGTTGGTCAACATTTGAGATTACTGAACAGTTCAGTAAACATACATTATTTAAAATAGTTACTGAACTATCAGCAGGACAACATTCAGTAAAAAAAACTGAATTGCGATAAAAAAAGTGTATTTACAGACTTCCGAGACTTAATTAGTAGTTTGCCGGATAATTAATCCTTGCTACGGCCACATGAAGTCACTAAAACACTAGTTCACTATTTATATGTTCTTTATCAGTTTGATAATCACTGCTTTCTTTCACACATTTGTTGACGATTCTCGTTTGACAAAAACATGGTTGTCGTTTTTCGTCCAACGATTACGTGGACGAATCGCTATGACGTGGTTTGAGAGTGCAAGAATACCTACAAGACCAAAGATACAAGAATAACTCAAGTTATGCGCATCTAACAATATCTCAATAACCAACATCCTCTCATTAAAGATAGAAAAAGTAACGCTCTATAGTGAGACGATTGAAAATGAGAAACTTTTTGTAAAACTAGTTAATCTACAGCACGGTTACAGGGTTATGTAAGATACTTTCAACATATTTAATAACTTTAGGATGCGTGCAAATGATGCTGTTACAGGTGTTACAATTAGTCATAAACCTACGCTGCGCCTGGAATTTGTCCTTATACCGGTCTTGGAACTAGTCCCAAAGCCATACCGGTCCTGAAATTAATGAAGAACTCATACCGGAATTTACAGTGATCCCATATCGGTCCTGGAACTGATGCTTACTTCATATAGATCCAGCAACATGTGTCTACCGGCACTAGAGCTGATCGTAAGTTCACAATGGTCCTTGAAATGATTAAGATTGCATTTTGATCCTAGAACAGATCCTTACCAATTTCGGGCTATGATACTGCGCTCTTTCATTCCGGGACCAAAAATCTTACATGATTCTGTCTCAGTGAAAGAAATATCCAGTCAAGTGGTTTTCATATCTGTTTGTTATTGTTGCATTCGAGGTCGCGCAGTATTATCGTTTACCCGAACGGCTTAACAACATTCACGCCATGGGTTCAAGCCTCGTATGGACCGACATAAAAAAGCTGACTGTCCGGCTTCGTGGTTCTTAATAAGTCTCGAAAGCCTGTATAGGCCGGCATGACCCGCTACCCCTTAAAGAAGGTTATTTGTTGCAGTAGTATCTTTTTGGTAAAAATATTTCCATAGTATTTTTATATATTCAGACCCACAGTAGCGATCGCCTAAAGCAAAACGCGTATCTTCTGACTTTGAGACTTCTTTGACAGTTTCTTTGAACACATATTGGAAAACTTGGCTCGCACGTTTTATGACGTTCTAGCAATGTCAAAAGTCAAAAATGAGGCCAGTAAAAGGATAAATTCGAAATACAGTCAATTCTCTCTTATTTAAGAGGCGATGGGACTGTCGAATAAGAGGGGTTTTCAAATTACAGAGGTTGAAAGTGAATGAAGAGTCCGTACAAACTAGAAAATGACAGAATATTTAGTATGCAGGCTTGACTGTTGCTATAGGAAACTGCGAACACCGTTGCGGATTGGAGCATACATCATTCAATAACCATGGCAACACCATACACAAATAAGAGGAGTATAGATTGCAGAGGGTTTTTCCAAATTAGAGGAAAAAAATGTACTGTAAATCAAGGGACTGCGAGAAATGTTCAATTAAGAAGGGGTTTTCTATTTGAAGAGGTCTGAAATAACACTGATTGTAGACGACCAACTTTTGTACCGCGACAAATTTTCAGCGAGCTCTTTTTTCAAAAACAACATCTCAGTTTTAAGGCCGGGCTACATTGATCGTACTCCGCAGTGTAATTTTTCTTCATCTAGCGGCGGCGGGTTGAAGCTAGATGCTGGTATAATTTATCTGTCAAAAAACGTTTTGGGTCGAGGAGGCTATAATTTAACCCAAGGATGGATAGATATTGGAAGATGCGGAGAAATATTGCCTAGCGCTTTATATGAGTGTCGATTTGTCCAACAACAACAATTAACGGCCTACTTTGTTGCAATTTCTGGACGTTTATGAATATTTCAAACGGCATACAAGTAGCCTGGTCGAAACTTGATGAGACACCAAGTATGAATAATTTTCACATAAATTATATCGACATTTAGCTAGCGCTGGTCGTCGCAAGATGCGCTATTGAAAATCGAAATTACACTAGCGAGTACGACAAAATATTTTAAATTTTTTTTTTTTTTTTGAGTTTTGAATGAGTCTGGCTCATAAACAAACTGGATAATTCGATTGTTTCGGACGAAGCAGAAATGTGACGCGAGACAAGTCGCTCTGTTTGCAAAATTGAATTTCTTTTAATCGCGCGACGTCGCACGCGACGTTGTCGCTCTATTTGAACTATTTAAACTATTTCCTGCGCAGGAAACTGCTCGATTTTGCGCAGCTGATGTAAGGCTGGTTGAAAAGAAATCATTGCGCTTTTTTGGTTTGATTTGTGAAAATTCAACTTCATCCTCGTAATGTTTGTTAACGGTTTTTAAAGCACCACAACAGCTCGCGAGCATTGACCACACGCGAGAAAGAGATAGCGCTATGGAGGGAAAAGCACGGACGACTGCTGACAGCGATTGGCCGTCTTGCGCACTAACACATCCAAACCTTCCACATCGCGCTCATGCGAGGGGTATGAGGCGGAGCAAGGGACGGGTAGCTCGACAAGCTGCTTGACAAATTTGCCGTAAATGGAAAATGAAGGCACGAGAAAATGCACGAAAGGCAATGAACTCTTCCGTCGTTTTGCCCAGCGGGAAGGCACGAAAAACTGCGCGAAAGCCAACCCAACCAACCAAACCGAGCTCTTTCGAAGCAAATACTTCGTGATGAGCGAGAAAGCATGTCACGCATCTCACGTGTTGCCATGCGAACAGCTGCGCGTGTAGATGTGTGAGTGCGCGGAGAAAAATTGATGGATGACGAATGGAGGAAGGGGAGGAGCTTCACTCTGTCGAAGCATCTGAAGGGGGGCCGAACGCTCTCTTCACATTTTGCGAAGAATCAGTTTAACTCAAACGCTTGGCAAAGAAGATATACTACTTTGAGGCAATAAATATTTCAGGCAATGAAGTCTTGGTCTATTAGTATTAGTATAAATTATTTCCCTTACCCCATTTATGAATTAATTTAAAGGAATAAACATTAATCTGAATAAAATTTCAAAAGTCACTTTTAGCAAAAAACTTTTTCCAAATGTGTTTTTAAATTCTGAATCGATCTTGTAAAGACGGTTTTTTCATACAATGCGTACTTTTTAAGATATTTGGAAAAGTACGGTTCATAGGGTGCGCGGATGATATACTAGCAATGCTATTACAATGAAATGCTATTCCGCTCTATCAAATTTCCAGCTGAGCGATTTTGTCTGTTTACGTTAGAACCGCTCTATTATTATTGCGCCTTTTACGTCCTCACGCGCGAATTCACAAATAGTTAAAGTGTTAGGCCCGCTTGTGATGAACAGTAGATCCACCAAGTACCATGTTTCAATTCTCTGATTAAATCGCACGTAATAAATAAATCGAATATCTCTCCTTCCAATTTCAATTAAAAACACATAACCACTGCACATAAGGTAGGAAGATAGATGAGAGGAGGAGGAGGAGGAGGGGCTATAAACACGTACGTAAATAAAAGGGGGCAGGGCGCGCGTGTGAGCGAGAACGCGACAGCATACGAGAGATTTTTTTCTTTCTCTTTTGTAGCATTTCGGCTAAACACCCGAGCCTAACTTCGGTAGGAACTGCCTATCAAAGTTGATACACCTTCGGTAGAGAACTTCTATCGAAGCTATATCGAAGCAAATTTACTTCGAAAGAGCACGGTTTGGTTGGTTGGGAATGAGTTCTTTCGTCGCTTTGCCCTTCGGGTTGCCATTTTTTCGAACAGGTACGTGAATCTAATTCTTGCTTTGAGGCTAGTATAATCTAGACTGAAAATTGAAGGCTAGTTTTATATGTGGTTTTGTATGGAGTGGTTACATGATTTCAGCCTCCAAATGTCAGCCTCCATACAAAAAGCTGACTAGAATCGTGAAGGGCCCCACTGGTTGCGATTGCGAGGTCTCATGCGAGCTAGCAGACTGCTTGAATTTGTTTTGTGGGAGTGCTTTCTATCGACTAATAAGTCTTTTATTGATGTAACCGTAAGATGACGGCCTCGGTACGAAAATAAAAGGTTTTAATAGTTTTTGGTCCCAAGTGTGTGCTAGCCGAAAACTTTACGTTAAAAATATTTCGGCTTCTGGAGCTGAAAGTTTATCCCAAATCTTTTTAACAGGAGCCCGCAATCTCAAGATACCGCATTCTAAATGTTAAAAGGAAAGAGAAGGGCATTATCACAACCTGTCGTCCTGTTGTCACGCGAATAACCCGGCTAACCACTCTTCACTCATGAAAAGAGGATCTTTTTTCATTTGGTGAATTTTATTAACTTGTGAAGTTTTCGTTTGCTTCAAATCTCGGCGATTTTGTGCACTTGGTAGTGCCCAAA
Source organism: Anopheles gambiae (assembly GCF_943734735.2). Taxonomy (NCBI): domain Eukaryota; kingdom Metazoa; phylum Arthropoda; class Insecta; order Diptera; family Culicidae; genus Anopheles; species Anopheles gambiae. Next base: position 51,564,373 of record NC_064602.1, read on the forward strand.
ACGCGGCTTCACGAATCGAAATCTTTTTTATGTAAATATTTCAGATTTTTGAGTTTTAGTCTCGAGTTTTTGGGTCGTGTACCAAGTCCTTGATAATCAGTCTTACGTATGAGGGCACGGTCCATTTAGGGTTTGAACCCATGACGGGCATTTTGTAAAGCTATTCCAGTCGAAAACTGTACCGTAGATTATGTTACTAATCCCAATGAATGTTTGTCAAGTTTGTTACTTTCAAATAAGCTTAATAATGTGTTATGTATGAATAATGGCCATAAGCTATGGCAAGAAAAAGTGAAATAAGATGATGTTCATGCTTTTCAATACCTTGTATCACTACTCTACTGATGCGCGTTTTTTTCGCCTCTTCAAACGTTGGTAATGCAATTTTAGTGTTGTTGATACTGATGGAGATTTTTGTGACATTTGCACTGAAAAGCAAAACACGGTTAAATGCAGCGATCGATTAGTACTCAAATAGTTGCATAATTTTGAAAAGGGGCTTGTACAAGATCCGATCATTTAAAAAAAAATCTGATCTTGTGTGACAAACCGAAAGAAAAAATAAACCCAAATGTCCCGAACTTTTTACTAGTCTTATCCACGGTAGAGTCTTCCATTGCATTTGATCGAACATCGTAGACTCTCCTTGGTTCATCATTCTTATAAAAATTTTCATCATCGTCGTTTAGCCCTTCAATCTCATCAGCGCCATTGAGATCCTCCTCATCCTCATTGTCTCTACCACCCAAATCATTTTCCGACTTTTCAGTCAAATTATCGAGTTCTGTATCAGGACCATCCTCTTTCTCAACAGCAGTTAATGATTCAGCATCGGCAAGATTGTCTACAGCAATGGCAAGGAAAACATTCAACAATATATCTGTTGTGAAACACGTGAAAGAATATTACGCTAATGTTTATTTGAATGGCATTAAACTGAAGACAACTTAATAAAAGGATACAATTTCCGCAAATGAATAGAATGATGAAGTAGATGCTTGCTAAAATTCCAAAAGATGCCACACCTCCATAAGCTTGGATACCATCATACATAACCGCATTCTTCAAAAAAGATATTAGAGATTCGTTTAAATACATTATCATGACGCTTAAAGTTAATTCTTTAACTTACCCAATCCTCTCCTGTAAGGATCTAGATTACAAAAAATAGATAAACTCTAAGTTAGTCTTTCAAAATGTCGAGCATTATCAAAACTACAGAAAGCAATAAATATATTGAAAAATAAACTGAATGTTTCAGCAGCATTCAAATAAGTATATAAGTACATTTAAGGACTGCTTTTTGAGTTTCATTAGAATTGCATGAAAAAAAACCTTCAAACCCGCAATTATTAAAATTTTAGGAACAGTAATGTAAAAAGCGTCTAATTTTCTCTTTTTTGATATCATCAACAAAAATCATGAAATATACATCAATCGTCAATTTTCGTTTATGTGAAATTCAATCATTCTTACTGATGAAACAATCAATCATTTAATATCAATATATATTTTAGAATGTATATAAATGTTTATTAATATTTATTAGAATGTGTACAAAATTGTGGACAATGCAGTACCTGAAACACGGTCAAAAGGCTTTGCACAAAGCTATCGAAATTTGAACGCGGTTTATTATCCATTGAATTGAAGATAAAACGTCCGCCAAACACTTGCATTCCCAGTAGAGCGAATATTACGATGAAAAGAAAAAGAAGCAGTAACAGGGACGCAATTGATTGAATTGAGTTAAGCAACGATGCTACAAGATTCGATAGTGACTGCCAGTATCTGGAAAAAGAGGGAAAATAATTCAGTTATTCAAGTTATTCAGTCAGAAAGTAATTAACAAGCAAAAAATGGTAGTTATGCCATCAGCTTGGGGTTATGTATAGATGATGAAGTAATTACAAAAACGTCAACCAGTCAAAATAAAGTGTGCCCTACTTTCTTTAAAAAAATACATAATACTAGCTAGTATCGCGAGTAAATAAACACATTTTAACAGTCGTTTAAAGTTAATTCTGGTTTAACCGAGTTATTTTGTTGTTCATTCCTGTTAAAATAAACGATCACAGGGGAAAAAAATCGAGTAGTAGAGGGAAAAAAAGTCGTCCCACAATTCACCTATCTGGGGTCAAAGGTCAGCAACGACAACAGCATGGAAGCTGAGTTGCGCGCAAGGATGCTGGCTGCCAACCGATCATTCTACAGCCTGAAAAATCAGTTCACCTCAAAGAACCTGTCGCGACGGACGAAGCTGGGACTATATAGTACCTATATAGTACCAGTACTCACATACGCCTCTGAGACATGGAAACTGTCCCAATCTGACGAAATCCTCTTAGCCGCGTTCGAGAAGAAGATGCTCAGAAGGATATTTGGCCCTGTAGGGAACTATGTTAAGAAACTGCTCGACAGCAAGATTAGGGAACTGCTCGATAGCAGCATTAGAAAACTGCTCGATAGCAGCATTATAATATAATCGCCCAACTCGTGGGCGTAAACAAGGCGCATAAGATACTTGTCCTTATGCGCCTCGATGTGATAATAGCGAATAAACGCTCTCTTGTATCCTGAACCTCAACCGAGTAAGACGCCTTTCTAAAGCTCATCCGAAGCCCCTGTGCTAGTGTTAGGGAACCGTATAATTTCCCTAAAGCCCCGTATGGGTAGAAGGACAATGGAGGAGCCGATATAATGAAGAGCTATACGAGATGTACGGCGACCTCACAGTCGTACAGCGTATCAAGCTCGCCAGGCTCCGGTGGGCTGGACATGTTGTACGCATGGAAACGGACGACCCAGCCCGTAAAGTCTTTTTAGGCCGTCCACAAGGACAGAGGAGGCGTGGTAGGCCCAAATTGAGGTGGCAAGATGGTGCGGAAGCGTCCGCCATTAAGGCCGGGATAATGGACTGGCAGACGAAGGCGCGAGAGCGTGAGTGGATTCGGACACTCCTGAGGCAGGCCAAGACCGCAATTTCAAGATACTGCCCAAGCGAGTCAACACGCTCTAAAGTAGTAAGGAAAGTAGAAATGAAGTAGCCTTCTACTTCCCGTTCTATTTTTGTTGCTTAAAATCAGAAGAATGTAGATTGTCTGTCGTGCGCGCTTTCGTGCGTGCGTGCTCGCGTGCGCGCGTACGTGCATGTGTGTGTGTGTGTGTGTGTGTGTGTGTGTGTGTGTGTGTGTGTGTGTGTGTGTGTGTGTGCGTGTGTGTGTGTGTGCATGAGTGCGTGCGTGCTGGCGTGCGCGCGTTCATGCATGTGTGTGTGTGTGTGTGTGTGTGTGTGTGTGTGTGTGTGTGTGTGTGTGTGTGTGTGTGTGTGCGTGTGCGTGCGTTTGGAAACCCCAAAACTATTTTATTCTGATGCGTACATTTTCATCTGCTGCGGCTACAAAGTCAATGCATATTCGATCTCGCTACCTAAGAGACAACAGTTACCCCCAGTTACGATCGCTACAGCCATTGATGCTGATAAAAGGCTGAATTATGCTCGTGTTGACCTTCCAAAATTGGAGCGATTGATTTTATCTTTTGACAATTCTTTTAACTGTTCGGACTATTCAACCATTGACGATGCCACAGAAGCTTTTTGTGAGTTCATGAGATCTGCTATATGTGAATGCACTCCTGTTAAAATTCCTCGTCGTGGACCACCATGGGCTGATCGCACACTAAATGCATTAAAAAAAGAAAAAAGAAAAGCCTATTCTGATCAACGAGCAGAACGAAACAGCACGTCACGTCTTTATTACAACAGAGTTCATTCTCTCTATCGCCGATATAATAGATCCTGTCACCGAAGTTATTTGAAACAAACTGCACGTTCCCTCTGCAAGTACCCTAGGCGCTTTTGGAGTTATATGGACAAAAAACGAAAATCTGCTGGGCTACCAAGCATTATACGTTATGATGGTGACAGTGCCTGTTCCCTACCAGAAATGTGTAAATTGTTTGCCTTGCGCTTCAAGGACAACTTTGCTTCTCAAACTACTGGTCCAGAAGATGTGGCCGATGCTCTCTCTAACACACCTGTTGGTGCACTGCTCCCTATGCTACCAGTCATCACTGTCGATACGATCACCTCTGCCATCAAACGTGTCAAATCCTCATATACCCCTGGCCCAGATGGTATACCGGCCGTTATCCTAAAGTGGTGTGCTTCTGCGCTTGCTCCCTCGCTGATGCAGATGTTTAAGGAGTCCCTGAGATGTGGAACCTTTCCTGCCACTTGGAAATCTTCCTGGATGACACCCATCTACAAGAAGGGCTGTAAGAATGATGCTGTAAACTATCGTGGCATAACCTCACTCAGCGAGTGTGCAAAGGTGTTCGAAATGCTAATCTACGAGCCATTGTTGGCCTCGACCTGCAACTATATTAGTGTGAATCAACATGGTTTTGTACCCAGGCGATCTACAACGACTAATCTACTAGAATTTGTTAGCAAATGCCAACCTATCGATAACGGTTTACAACTAAAGCTATTTATACGGATATCAAGGCAGTATTCGACAGTGTATCGCACTCCATCTTGCTAGCGAAACTCGACTTACTTGGTCTCCCAAACCCTATGATAATGTGGCTTAGATCGTACCTTACAGATCGTCAATATTCTGTGAAGTTAGGCCCGTACATGTCAAGTCCAGTGCATGCATCTTCTGGAGTCCCGCAGGGCAGCAACCTGGGTCCTTTGCTGTTCCTTCTTTTCATCAACGACGCGACATTGATCCTTCCGGTTGATAATCATCTACAGTACGCAGATGACGGGAAAATTTTTCGTGTTATTCGTGAACCAGAAGACCACGCCCGACTGCAAACTTCCTTGCATGAGTTCCAGTGTTGGTGCAACCGTAATGCTTTATCCCTATGCACACATAAATGTGAAGCCATCACTTTCAGTCGTTCTCGCTGCCCATCATTGTATGAATATGCGCTTGATGGACGGTCCTTGGCGCGAAAACAATGTATTAAGGATCTAGGTGTTTTGCTCGATACAGAACTATCATTTAAGGATCAGCTGGAGCGCGTCCGTTAGCTCGATCAATCGGAATCAATCCAGCGCAAAATTTCACGATTTGCACTTCGCTCATGGAACCAAAGGCTCGATTACCGGACTAGGTGTTTACTACTCGGGCTACCCACCCTAAGTGTGCGTATACGAAAAGCCAGGTTGTCGTTCATCACGGGACTTCTCGACGGCCGTATTGACTCTCCGTCACTACTGGCTGCCATCAACCTGTACGTTCCGGCCAGGCCGCTCCGGACTCGGGCAATGTTGGCCCTCGACGACCGTAGAACGCAATTTGGCTCCTCTGACCCGTTCCTACTCATGTGCCGTGCTTTCAACGCAGTCAGCGACGCTTTTGAGCCGAGGATTTCGCCAACTGAGTTTAATGATCGTGTTTCTGTGTTAAATTTGGTTCCATAGTGCACATTTTTATGTTCTATGTTATTGTAATCCATTGTAAAGAACTAATTGTAAATCATTGCTAAAATGGTTCGAGAGGGCATTATTGTCCATCGATAGACAAATAAACATAAACATAAACACAACCATTGGCATCTTTGCGATCGGCTCTGCTGTTGGGGGTATTAAAAAGACACACGATCTAAGCAAACGTGCGTGTGATATATTGCAATTTATTTCTAATTCAGCTAGCGGACGCAAGTGGAAACAACATTTTGAATTGAATTCATACAAAAGAGGATTATGGATTTGTTTACTACGGTGCGCGTATGGTGCTGCACCTGTCCGTCCAGAATCTGGTGGCTTGTTGGTTTGGAGTACCCTACAAACAACGAGCGGGATATTTTATCATGGTGTGTGTAAAAACCTAGAGTTAAGCGGAGAATCGGTGTAAAATACACGGAGACTAGTGATGGGCAAAACGGCTCCGAAGCCGGAGCCGGCTCCGACCGGCTCCAGGCAATTTCGGAGCCGGCTCCGGAGCCGGCTCCGCTCCGATGGCTCCGGAGCCGGCTCCGCTCCGACGGCTCCGGAGCCGGCTCCGCTCCGACGGCTCCGGAGCCGGCTCCGCTCCGACGGCTCCGGAGCCGGCTCCGCTCCGACGGCTCCGGAGCCGGCTCCACTCCGACGGCTCCGGAGCCGGCTCCACTCCGACGGCTCCGGAGCCGGCTCCACTCCGACGGCTCCGTAGCCGGCTCCGCTCCGACGGCTCCGGAGCGGGCTCCGCACCAACGGCTCCGGAGCCGGCTCCGCACCAACGGCTCCGGAGCCGGCTCCGCACCAACGGCTCCGCTCCAACGGCTACGGAGCCGGTTTTAACACAAAAGACCAAAAAAACTTTTTCAATGAAGTTTCAATCGAGGTAATCCGTAAATAACGGAGTAGGTCATGTTTAAAAGAATTTATCAAAAAAATATCGATTAGTTTTGAATATTGTTAAGAAAGACGAGACTAACGAATGCTACACAACGTCATGCATGCCAATACTGCAATCATATCGTGTGTTAGCTTCCACACGTGCGAGAATATATATTCATTTATGGAACGGAGGCGTGAGTGTAGAGCCGTTAGTCCGGAGCCGGCTACGGAGCCGTTGGTGCGGAGCCGTTGGTGCGGAGCCGGCTCCGGAGCCGTAGGTGGGTGTGGGTGCGGAGTCGGCTCCGGAGCCGTCGGAGCAGAGCCGGCTCCGGAGCCGTTGGTGCGGAGCCGGCTACGGAGCCGTCGGAGCGGAGCCGGCTCCGGAGCCGTCGGAGCGGAGCCGGCTCCGGAGCCGTCGGAGCGGAGCCGGCTCCGGAGCCGTCGGAGCGGAGCCGGCTCCGGGAAAAAGTCGGAGCCGGCTCCGGAGCCGTTAGTCCGGAGCCGGCTCCGGAGCCGTTGGTGCGCTCCGAAACGCCCATCACTAACGGAGACGAGAGCGCGTTTTGGTTTCGACACAGTTTTGGCACTAACACAGTTACACATGTGGAAATGTGTGTGTTCATTTTCGGCCAGCTCGCTCAGTTTGATCTGCTCGCAGCGCTGTGCTGATGTCGGTGTCTCGCTTGCACTGCTGTACCGAAAGTTCTGTGTGCTCTCGTTCTTGCTACCACACGAAATCGTCAGTACAGCTCAAGGATCGACAGCGAGCGGCCGCACGTGCGTCAGCCTAAGTCCTGGACGATTGATGTTATGATTTTGTAAAGTGTTCAAGTGTTCAAGTGTTGTGCGAATTCAAATGAAGCTGCGCGAATGTTTCGTAATGCATGTTATGTACATCGCTCAGCTTCATTTCGTACCTTTTTACAGTAATCAACGTGTACAAAAGGATCTACACAGATATTCGACCATTTCAACGTTTGCATCGATGGAGCGATCAATTTTATTTTAGTCAAATATTGTGTATCAACTTACGTAAATGTGTGAAATCGTGTAAAGTTAAAATATAAATGTTTCAATAAAGTGATGAAAAAAAGATCTACGCGTGTTTGTTTTTTTGTTTAGCTTTACATAACAAAAAAATACGCAGCAAGTGTGAGCGATCGCTGAACGAAAGAAACGCACACAGCGCAACACGAAAGAAACAAACACAAGCACACGAAAGGATGTTCGCGCATGGGCGCGAGCATTGAGAGAGCGCATCGGGTATTTTATATGGGAGCGGGAGAGAACCGCGGTACCCGTTCCCGCCCCCTTTTTTAAGCCTAGGAAATCTTCCATCGGCTTAACTCTAGGTTTTTACGCACACCATGATAAAAATTACCCGCTCGTTGTCCGTACACAGCAAATTTTCTCATCCTGCTTCAGTAAAGTTTTTTACTGAAACAATTCAGTAATAGAATATTTTACTGATTTTCAGCATGAATGTCATGTTTTTACTGACTTTCAGCAAAATAATTTACTGAATTCATTTCAGTAATACGCATTTTACTGAAAATCAGTAAAATAAGTGTCAAATTAGTCGTTTCACTGGATATCAGTAAAACAAATTACTGAAAATGCAGCAATTCATTCTGTCAAATCGACCTGTCAGTCAGAACATCAAAACAAAACAATGCCGTACCTACTTGCTCGTGATGTGCAAAAAGTTGATTTTGTAGGCGCTTACAGGCACCCTGGTGAAATTTCAGGTGGTATTTCGGCTTACGGGAGTAATTTAAAACAATTGGCAGCCGTGTTGGTGTGTAAAATGTTTGCTACAATCCACTGTGCGTGCTGAAATTGCGTGGTGTCTGTGAGCGCTTACTGAACCATCTACACTTGCGGCGGTGAAATACAGTATAAAAACTTTATAAAACAACACGAAACATGTATTTATATGAACTGAGCGACTGGCAATACCTGCGCATCAATAAAAACTAAATTTGAAAGAAGTATTTCGTCATTTTTTAATCGCTACCAACTACTGAATAATCAGTAATATGAGAATGGCTTTACTGGGATTTCAGTAAACGAGCTGTCATTTTGGTGAGCACCGGACATTACTGAATGATTCAGTAAACATTCTTTTTACTGAAAGGATTACTGAAACTTCAGTTAAAAAAATTTCAGTAAAATTTTACTGAAGTTCAGTAAAAAAAGTTTTCTGTGTAGGGTACCCAACAGTCAAAAGCCGAAGATTTTATATTGACCTTTCACTTTTTCTATCTGTCTCTCGCTCTAATTTGAGCGATTTTCCCCTGATGAGTGTCCCCGAGCCTCCTCGTGTGGTTGTTGTTGTTGGAAGTTGAAACCGAACCCCCTTCGTGCGCTGCCAAAATCAGCGAAGAACGAAATCGAGTGGCTCAAGCGAAAAAACGAAAAAAAAAATGACGAACGAGTGTGCTGTGACAATAACACACACACGCACAAGGCGACACCCGAAATCTGGTGCGATACCGGCTTTCAGTGGAGCAAGTACACACATGCACACATTTGGCCACACCACGGTGATACAACACACAGCCACGCACTTGGCGATACACGCTGTGTGGTGCGGTGCGGCGGACGTTCAGAATTCAGTGGTGCAAATACACACATGCATACACTTGGCGACACACGCTCTGCTGTGCGGTGAGATTTGTGTTCTGTGTCCAGTGGTGCAAATATACACACACACGCACTTGGCTACACACGCAGTACGGCGCGGTTGGCTTGGCAGAAGCGCATACACACATTCACGCAGTAGGCTTCACTTTCAGTCCAGTGAGGTTGGTGCTTGTGTGGTGTTTCAGCCTTGGCGGATAAACCCCGTAAAAAATGGAGTTTTGTTTAATTTGAGGTAAGTAAAAGTGATTAAAATTATCAACCAACATCCCCCCTTCTAATTAATATCATTTTTTTCCATTTCATGTGTGTTTCACGGCGAACGGAGACAACAAAAACCTGTGGCTGTGTAGTAGTGTTGGAGCAGTGGCCCGTACAGTGCAGCGAGAAAAACCAGGAGCAACAGCGATGAGGAGCAGAAAGTGCTGTGCTGAATTTGTTTTTTTTTACTGTGCGAGTGTAAAAAGTGTTTTTTTTTAAATTATGTGCGTTGATTTAGAATTAAGTGCAGTGATTGTTGTGCAAGTGTTGTGTTTTTTTTGTATTCTATGTTGGTTCGATATTCAATAAATCGAATTACGATAATATAATGGTGTGACCTGTATCATTTCGGAAAGAAATCATGGCAAAAAGGGGGAGGGGACTAATTAAACGAAGGGTCATGCAGACCCCCGTTCGGGTTTTGCTTCGGCTTCGGGTTTGCTTCGGCTTCGGGACCCGACGGATCACTTGAATAATTTCGCCAACTCAAGTTCTTTTTCAAGCGCGTATTCAAGCGATCTCTGAGTGCTGGTGCCCGGTGGGTACCCACCGGTCACCAGCACTCAGAGATCCGCTGAGATTAAAGCTGGCTTTGAAGCTGAGTTGGCGAAATTATTCAACCGATCCGTCGGGTCCCGAAGCCGAAGCAAACCCGAAGCCGAAGCAAAACCCGAACGGGGTTCAGCACGACCCTTCGTTAAAATAGCCCCCTCCCCCTTTTTTGCCAGGATTTCTTTCCGAAATGATACAGTGCGAACCATTATATCAATATGATTCGATTTATTGAATATTTTATATAACATAAATACAAAAAAAAACACAACACATGCACAATAACCACTGCACTTAATTCTAAATTAACGCACATAATTTAACAAACACTTTTTACACTCGCACAGAGAAAAATTAACACAACACTTTCTGCTCCTCATTGCTGTCGCGCCTAGTTCTCGCTGCACTGTACGACCCACCATCTCCAACACCACGACACTGCCACAGGTTTTGTTGTCTCCGTTCGCCGTGAAACACACATGAAATGGAAGAAAAATGATATTAATTAGAAGGGGGGATGTTGGTTGAAAATTTTAATCACTTTTACTTACCTCAAATTAAACAAAACTCTATTTTTTACGGGGTTTATCCGCTGACTACCATGCGCTGAAACACCACACAAGCACCAACCTCACTGGACTGAAAGTAAAGCCTACTGCGTGAATGTGTGTATGTGAATGTGTGCCAAGTGCGTGTGTGTGTATATTTGCACCACTGGACACAGAACACAAATCTCACCGCAAAGCAGAGCGTGTGTCGCCAAGTGTATGCATGTGTGTATTTGCACCACTGAATTCTGAACGTCCACCACACAGCGTGTATCGCCAAGTGCGTGGCTGTGTGTTGTATCACCGTGGACTGCAGAAAACTACCTGCACTAGAACAGAGCGCTGGTGTGGCCAAATGTGTGCATGTGTGTACTTGCTCCACTGAAAGCCGGTATCGCACCAGATTTCGGGTGTCGCCTTGTGCGTGCGTGTGTGTTATTGTCACAGCACACTCGTTCGTCATTTTTTTCGTTTTTTCGCTTGAGCCACTCGATTTCGTTCTTCGCTGATTTTGGCAGCGCACGAAGGGGGTTCGGTTTCAACTTCCAACAACAACAACCACACGAGGAGGCTCGGGGACACTCATCAGGGGAAAATCGCTCAAATTAGAGCGAGAGACAGATAGAAAAAGTGAAAGGTCAATATAAAATCTTCGGCTTTTGACTGTTGGGTATCATGACGCCGATTGACCGGCAATGCCTTGGAATGGGTTTGGATCGGTAGGTTCATGTTTTGGTCGAGTGCATTCTGTGCATTTGTCGCGCCACAGCAGTAGACCCGGCAACACCAAAGTCAAAACAAAAACCTTTCCCGAGTGTGGACTGCTATGCTAAGTTCTTCTTATTATTATAATAATTATTATTGGCATAATGGCCTACGCGATCATGCCGGCCTTTTCAGGACTTGAGTACCACGTAGCCGGATAGTCACCTCTTGCTACGGCGGACGGTTCATACGCGGTTAGAACCCTCGACGGGTATGCTGTTAAGATGTGCGGAATGATGGCGGTGCCGCGGGCCCGCTCCTATCCAGTGTGCAACTTGCATTCTGCCACACTGTCTCCTGCTCGATGCATACGCTGCAGGCAGGGGGAAGGATGCACCTCCTCGATAAAAAAAACACCGTCATGAACCAGCGGCGGACCTAACGGTAGGCGGACTAGGCGGTCGCCGATGATCTCTAGACTGTAGTATGCCGTATGTGTACAAGTGGACAGAGTATTAGCAACAAGCGCCCCCGGAAAGATGGTTGTTAGGGCTCCGTGGCTGGAGAACCATTTGCATCTCCCCTCCCCCCATGGCGACAACAATTTTAGGGCCTGTGACCAATGATCGTAGGGGTCCCATGGCCACCCCCCCCCTCTCCCCCCATCCGCCGGCAATTTAAGTATACCGTTCAATCTTCCTACAGCTGTGTGTCAGTACTCCCTCCTCCCGGTCATCAGTTACCATTGACAGGGGCCTCAATTCGTCTTTCCGCCTTTCATGAACACCTTCCTTTCTTTGACCAATGGATCATAACATTCCGGAAGAAAACACTTTCGGTGAAAGTGTTGCACACACACACGCACGCTCATACCCTTGCGCAGACGGCACAGCATATCTGTGTAATCTACAACATACGAAAGCAAAAGCTTAGTGAAACAAAGTTATGGTTAATGCTTACAGGGTTTACCAAGTCACTTTGCGATGTGAGCTGCACAATTCATCTCATTTGAGACGTATTTCTATTCTGACGTGCTACTTCATTTGGCCCGAAATAATTTTCTATTCCGCCGCATTCATTTTCATCCATTATATGAAGTCTTTTCACAGGGGATGTTAGCTGGAGCCGTCCGCGATGTTTACATTTTTTTCAAAAATAAATTTTTGGGCTTTTAGTGCTGATTTGTGATACAACTATGTTGTTTAACAAAGAATAGAGGTTTATCTTTGCTCCGCTGTAGCATTCTAGCCGAAACATGGGTTATTCATTGAGTTATTAGCAGATTTGACTGAGCAGGTTCAACTGCTAATATCTCAACGAATAACCCATGTTTCGGCTAGAATGCTACAGCGGAGCAAAGATAAACCTCTATTCTTTGTTAAACAACATAGTTGTATCACAAATCAGCACTAAAAGCCCAAAAATTTATTTTTGAAAAAAATGTAAACATCTCGGACGGCTCCAGCTAACATCCCCTGTGAAAAGACTTCATATAATGGATGAAAATGAATGCGGCGGAATAGAAAATTATTTCGGGCCAAATGAAGTAGCACGTCAGAATAGAAATACGTCTCAAATGAGATGAATTGTGCAGCTCACATCGCAAAGTGACTTGGTAAACCCTGTAACACGTTCAGTTCGATGGCAGGCCTCAGGGACTACCAGTGAACTTTCTAGGATGCCGGTTTCACAATCAGCTTGCGTTCTAGATGCTGGCGGAAAGGAAAGTTTAAGAAAATCATTGTCGGGATGAACGTGTTAATGCGAATTAGGGTTCTGCGCGTTGCACAGCAATCCCTTCAGCGTAAACTAGCGATTCCTTAGTCATTTTTATATTGCAGTATTTGAACTCATTGCGATTTTTTGGTTTGATTTGTGAAAATGCAACTTCATCGCCGCAATGTTTGTTAACGGCATTTTTAGGCACCACAACAGCTCGCGAGCATTCCCAAGTGACATTTGCTCGAAATTGTTTTCCCATATCTGCTCGATTAGTACTCGATACGCCTGAAATTGTGGATTTGTGTGTGACCAAGTGTGTTGAAAGCGCCAAGATTTAGTGTGATCGTAAATTAGACGTTCCACTATCGATGGACGATGCCGTCGAGCTCATTTTTCATTCATAGCTATGGTTTTTTGATGAAAAACAAAAGCTAATTTTGTCTGACGTTATTTTGTAAAAAATGGATATTATTTAAGTATAAAATGGGTACATGACCAACTATAACGATGGGAAACATCGTTTCCGAGCGAATCTAGAAGAAAGTAACGAAAAAGCCGCATCACATTTGATTTTAAAGGACTTTTTCTAAATTCCCTTAAACTGGTGCAGTTTAAGGGAAGTTTAAGGCTCCAGTTTAAGGGAATTTGCTCGAATTCCCGATTATTCGTGCTATAAAATGTCAGTTGGGTTGACCACACGCGAGAAAGAGATGGCGCTATGGAGGGAAAAAGCACGGTCGACGGCTGACAGCGATTGGCCGTCCCGCCATGCAATTCACAGTGATTTGCGAGGTTGCGCGAGGGCTCGCACGCCATACAAGTTCACAGCCCCAGCGCCCTCGCATTAAAAAGCTTGCGAGCCATCCCGCTGCGCAAATTCGAGCAGTTTCCAGCGCAGAAAATGCACCAAAATCTGCGCTGGCCAGCGCAGATTTGGCCTGGTCTCCCGCGCTGTTCTTCAGCGATTCCTGCGCTGGGTCGCGCAGTTCGGGCAGTTCGGACAGTTCGGACAGTTCGGACAGTTCGGGCGGCGGAGCAAAAAAAAAAAACGGTCAAAAAAATTTAAAAAAATAATGGCGCCCATTTTTTCGTCCGCTTCTTCTCCCTCCCTCGCCCTGCCTTGCCTTACTTGCGCTTCAGCCCGTGCCTTCCGCCGCCAGCTGATTGGGTGTTTGTGGTGTATGCGTTGATTCATATATGTGCATTGCGGTTGTGTATTGTTATTGGTGGGTGTTAGCATTTATTAATTAGTGTGTGACCTTGGGACGATGCGGGAGAAGCTGGATTGGGATTTAAAGTGTTATCGGTGTATTGATGAATTATTTTATTTCGTGCCGTTGCTGATGAGACCATTCGATGCCCCTGCCAATTGAGGGTGAAGAAGCCTATTTAAAACAAGCGTAGGAGAACGTCTAACACTAATCTAATATTTTTTAATTTGAACATGTTTGATGCTTCAACGACCTTCTATGCATCATGTAGCACAGTGTATAGTGGCTATAAATTTTTTTTTTAATGTGCCGAAATCTTTCTCAAGTTTTTGGGTCTCGTCACACACACACACACACAGCGCGGGGAAAGTGGCCGTTCACTCTATCATGTCGCGATCCCCCACTCCGCCCGGCGCTAAGGATGAGGATGCTACAAGAAAGCTGAACCAACCGTTCTACCGATAAGGTAGCCGTAATCGATCATGCGTGGAGGGGGGGGGGGGGTGGTCTAGTGGGGGGGGGGGAGTGCGTGCTTGCGCGACTTCAGGGGTGCGTGCTCGCGAGCGCGCTTTCGTGGGTGCGCGCTGGCGTGCGCGCTTTCATGCTCGCGGGCGCGCGTACGTGCGTGTGTGTGTGCGTGCGTGCGTGCGTGCTGGCGTGCGCGCGTTCATGCATGTGTTTGTGTGTGTGTGTGTGTGTGTGTGTGTGTGGAACGATCGATCGAAGCAAACGTGCGTGTGATATATTGCACATTTATTTCCAATTCAGCTAGCGGACGCAAGTGGAAACAACATTATGAATTGAATCCATACAAAAGAGGATTCTGAATTTGTTTATTACGGTGAGCGTATGGTGCTGCACCTGTCCGTCCAGAATCTGGTGGCTTGTTGGTTTGGAGTAGTTATCATGACGCCGATTGACCGGCAATGCCTTGGAATGGGTTCGGATCGGTAGGTTCATGTTTTGGTCAAGTGTATTCTGTGCATTTGTCGCGCCACAGCGGTAGACCCGGCAGCAACAAAGTCAAAACAAAAACCTTCCCCGAGTGTGGACTGCTATGCTTCTTCTTATTTTTATAATTATTATTATTGGCGTAATGGCCTACGCGATCATGCCGGCCTTTTCAGGACTTGAGTACCACGTAGCCGGATAGTCACCTCTTGCTACGGCGGACGGTTCATACGCGGTTAGAACCCACGACGGGCATGCAGATGTGCGGAATGATGGCTTGCCGCGCGACCGCTCCTATCCAGCGGGTAACTTGCATACTGCCACATTGTCTCCTTCCCGATGCATACGCTGTAGTATGCCGTATATCCACAAGTGGACAGAGTATTAGCGACAAGGGCCGCCGGAAAGATGGTCGTTGAGGCCCCGTCGCTGGAGAACCTTCTGCACTCCCCCCCCCCCCCCCCCCCCCCCCCCCGCCGGCAACAATCTTAGGACCTGTGACCGATGATCGTAGGGATTCCATCGCCAACCCCCCCTCCCCCCAGCCGGCAATTTAAGTATACCGTTCAATCTTCCAACAGCTGTGTCTCAGTACCCCCTCCTACCGGTCATCAGTTACCATTGACAATGGCCTCAGTCTTTCCGCCTTTCATGAACACCTTCCTTTCTTTGACCGATGGATCATAACATTCCGGAAGAAAACACATTTGGCGAAAGTGTTGCACACACACGCACGCTCACACCCACGCGCAGATGGCTCAGGATATCTATGTAATATACAGCATACGAAAGCAAAAGCTTAGGGTAACAAAGTTATGCTTAATGCTTAACACGTTCAGTTCGATGGCAGGCTCCAGGGACTGCCGGTGAACTTTCCTGCCTGCGTTCTAGGTGCAGGTGGAACGGAAAGTTGATGAAAATCAGCGCCGGGCTGATCGTGTCAATGCGAATTAGGGCTCAGCGCGTTGCACAGCAAACCCTCCAGCGTAAACTAGCAATTCCTTAGTCATTTTTATATTGCAGCAATTGAACTTATTGCAATTTTTTGGTTTGATTTGTGAAAATGCAACTTCATCGCCGCAATGTTTGTTAACGGCTTTTTAAAGCGCCACAGCAGCTCATGAGCATTGACCATAAGCGAGAATGAGATAGCGCTAGGGAGGGAAAGAGCACGGACGATGGCTGACAGCGATTGGCCGTCTGACACACCAACACATTCAAACCTTCGGCAGCGCGCTCAGGCGAGGGGTATGAGGCGGAGCCAGGGACGGGTAGCTCGAAACGCTGCTCGACAAATTTGCCGTTGGAGGGAAAAAGATGGCATGATAAAATTCTCAGAACTCCATGATTTCTTCCGTCGCTTTGCGCAGCGGGATGGTAGTTTTTTCACCCCTAGGTTTTGCAGTTATAATTATAGCACCCTAAGAGCAGGTATAACAGTGCAAATTGTAGCATACTAAACTCCTGAATTTTGTTATTTTATTTTAAAAAATCCACAAAAATTTACATAATGATGATTTCGACAAATACTACCGCAAAAAAATCCATGAATAAAAATCAAAGATTATTTAAAATACCATAAGATTTCGAGCAGATGAAATCATTCGCAAATCTCGCAATGTTCGACGAGGTCTGACGCACCAACACATCCAAACCTTCGACAGCGCGCTCTTGCGAAGGGTATGAGGCGGAGCCAGGGACGGGAAGCTCGACGAGCTGCTTGACAAATTTGCCGTCACGCCATGCAATTGAAAGCGATTTGCGAGGGCGCGCGAGGGTTCGCACGCCATACAAGTTCCCCCCACCCCCCCTCCCCCAGAGCCCTCGCATTAAAGAGCTTGCGAGCCTTGGTAGTTTTTTCACCCCTAGTTTTAGCAGTTATAATTATAGCACCCTAAGAGCAGGTGTAACAGTGCAAATTGTAGCATACTAAACACCTGAAATTTGTCATTTTATTTTAAAAAATCCACAAAAATTTAAATAGTAATCTTTTCGATAAATACTACCGCAAAAAAAAAAAAATAATCCATGAATAAAAATCAAAGATTATTTACAATACTATAAGATTTCGAGCAGATGATATCATTCGCAACCCTCGCAATGTTTGACGGGGTTGGAGGGATAAAGAAGGCATGATAAAATTCTCCGAACGCCTTGATTTCTTCCGTCGCTTTGCGCAGCGGGTAACCTCA
Organism: Anopheles gambiae; assembly: GCF_943734735.2. Taxonomy (NCBI): domain Eukaryota; kingdom Metazoa; phylum Arthropoda; class Insecta; order Diptera; family Culicidae; genus Anopheles; species Anopheles gambiae. The sequence continues at coordinate 51,581,492 of NC_064602.1, forward strand.
AAGCTAGAATTAGTTTCGAGTACCTGCTCGAAAATACATTTACCCCAAGGTGCATTGAAGAGATCACGTGGTATAATTTAGAATCAAAGTGTACAGGCGTCCCCCGAGTTACGACCCCCTCGAGTTACGACGATTCGCAGATACGACGATTTTGATTTTGACATTTAAAAGTTGTCATTGACTAGAAATTGATGTATTTTTTTGAATATCTAGGCTGATAACCGTTATACACACATTTCCAAAGATTCCACAACTACCCTATCTTGAATATCGATATTGTGTACGGTTTTTAAAATATAATTATTACATTATCAAACATTATTTTAAATCAAATACACGATATTATAAATTCCAACTCTTCAACTTCGGTTATAAACTTAATATTCATAGATATTCGACATACGACTTTTTCGACTTACACCTTGCTTTGGACATTTTTTCGGTCCCAAATACAGTCGTATCTCGGGGGACACCTGTATGTAGTTCAGGTGGTCTCATAGCATGTTTTTTATATCCAAATTTTCATATCACTTTTTGACAGGATGGGTGAAAACTTTAATTCAAACAAGCTTTCTGAAGGCGTGACGAATACTCATAACACTGTTAAAATCTTCATTCAGAAACAGAAGCGATAAAAATCAGCCTTCTATGCTTGGGATAAGCCTACCAGTATATTATTCCCACTTAGATAGCTGCTCTAAAACTGATATACAATGCAAACAGCTGACAGGTTGAAATTTCAGCCTACGAACTTAAAACGGAAAGGACTCCAATACAAGAGTATTCCAGCAGAGGTCTGATAAATGTGAAGTACAGTATCTTGTAACACATTGGATCATGAAGCTCGCGCTCATGACGCAAGCCAAGTAGCCGATTGCCACTAGCGACTACTTGGTCTATCTATTCTTCCAAGGAGAGTTTAACATCTAGGAGGACTCCTAGAACCTTTTCACAGTGCACTCTTTCGAAGTTCTGACCATAAAGGGGGGGACACGCTATCAAAAGCCGCCTTAATGTCCGTGTAAATGGCTTCAACTTGCATTCTATCATCAATGGACTTATTAAAGCCGTTAACGAATTTCATCAGATTTTTCATAGTTGATTTTTTGTGGATTTTGTAAGTTGATTTTTGACATATGTCAAAATTTAGGTGTTTAGTATGCTACAAATCGCACTGTTACGGCCAAGCTACACGTACCGGACGACATCGGACGATGCCATAAAACGTAGCAGCGCAGGCAAGAGATTTGCGTCGGGCCGGGCCGTGTCGGATCACATCGGGCCGATTTTGTATGAGATTTGACAGTTGGCGTTAGCGGATTTATAGCATCGTCCGATATCGTCCGGTACGTGTAGCTTGGCCGTTATACTTGCTCTCGGGGTGCTATAATTATAACTGCTAAAACTAAAGGCGGAATACCTGCCTAGGCTCACAAGCTATTGGCTGGTATTATTGAATCCGTTCGTAGCGGGAACGTACGGCGCTCACATGAAATTCTAGGGATGGCAACGCATTTCTTGAGCCCGCTCCTACAACGCCACGGTGAATAATTGTAGCAACCATCTAGTACGTTAGGAAAATGAGTGTCGGGACGTACGCCGCCGCTACGAACGGATTCAATAATACCAGCTATAATCTCATAATTATATAGCTTGCTAAATACGACAAACAGCGAAGGAAATAAATTTTATGACATAAATTTATTAACATAAAGATGAACAAAATGGCTAAACATTTCGCGCAGAAGATACTTCTCGAAACCATCGCAATGTTTAGCGGGACATTATAGTTATGTGTAAAGTCCAAGGACTGTGCAGGAACGGGCGCAATCTGAAATTGTATGGAAATGACGTTTATAGCTCAGGGTTGGCTACGCGAAATGACATACTATAAAGCGAAAAAGCGAAAGGCCACGGGAGTGACAAAATGCTGACAAATTTTTCAAAATGTGAGCTTTTGTCACTTTTTTGAGCTTTTGTCAAAATTTTGTGACCTGGAGCAGCCAGGAAAAAAAGTTGACAAAAGTTGACAAAATTTGACGTTCGTGAAAAAGCGTAAACAAACAGCTATTTGGCGCAGTTGTGACCCATTGTTATGATAATAATGCTAAAATGCATGATTCTAATTGATTTATGTACCTAGTTAGTGCTTCTTAAACAAAATATCGATGATATTCAGATGTTGGAGCTTTTTGTCGCTCTTGTGTATGTTTTTGGTGCGGCCACGAGAAAAGCTCTTTTTTGCAGTTGACAAGCAATTTTGACAAAGTTGAAAAATTTTTCAACATTTTTTCAGCTCCGTGGCCACGCGCTAATATGTTTTGATAAAACGAATATATGCGCAATCTGAGATTGCGCATCGTGTTATAATAGGGTAAGAGCCTTTTTCATCTGGTCTGGTCATCACAATTTTCAATCACAAAACCAAAATTTTTAAATGGTTATTGAATGTTTCTCCAAATGTATTGATGCCTCTTTTAATAATAATGATGTAAAGGTTTATTGAGTTTTCCAGGGCTTTCCAATGTCAAATGGCACCCAAGATGGATAAATTGATTTTTGCTAATATATTTGACCTCGTGCCTACACAGTCTTTGGGTAGAGTTATTGTACGGTGTAAGCTGACGCACGGGACCTAGTACAGTAGCATATCTCGAACTTTTGCGTATAGCGGATTTCTTTGCAAAAGAGTTTATACTACTGGTTCGATGATCGAAAAATATCGAAACAGGCTTTTGCACTAAATCAATACAACACGCTTTTTGAACATCAGTGAAATTCAAAAAGAGCATAACATAAATAAAATTATTCACAACAATCAATCACTACAATTAATCAACAATCAAACAAAGCACATGAAGCTGTTCAATTTGGAGGAATGGAGTAAATTCACATATAGAGAAAATCGGGTAGGGGAAGTCGGGGTTGGTTCGACACTGCGGGTAAGTTCGACACCTTGCCGTTTTTGTATTTATAGAACTTTTTGAAGACAAAAACTTATACATATTATTTATGTGAACTATTTCGAATATTTGAGTCACATTTCACTGATCAGAAACCTGTCAATTGTCAAAAAACAACAAAATAAACACATGGTGGTTCTGATTGACAGCCGATGTAAGTTTTGACTTCTGGGACTTAAGGAATTGTGGCGTTATTTCAACAAAATTATAGTTTCCGTGTTAATTATTTATTATTATTATTTATTAATTAATCTTCAACGGGCCCTATGGCCTAATTAAGATGTAACAGTTCATTAAAAAAAACATAACAAAACATGATTTGCAGCGCAATTCACTGCGGCCATGGCAAAAGCCGGAGACGTTCCTTGAAGCACTGAGTTGAGATGTCGAAGTCGAAGCAATAGTATTGTATTGTTAATAGTATTGTTTTATAAATACTATTGATTAGTTCTGTATCACAGGGCGTAATTTTTATATTAAACTTTATAATATTAAATGTCACTAAAACTTGTGCGGCCAATGGGGGTAAATTCGACACCCCACTTGGTAATGCTTATTTATAGCATGTTAACTTTGTTTATATCGTAATTTGAAAGTGCCTGTATTTTATACAGATGTCCCTTAACGATGTACGACAAACGTAATAATCAAGCTGAACAAACACGCAATTAAAAATACCGTAGAAGCTTTAAAATTCAAGATGTCAACAAAATAATTATGGAATTTAGCTATTATTCTCTCACAGAACGTTTGCCAAACTCGGACTCAAAACATGTACTTTGTATATGGTTTAGGCTTATGAAAATTAATATTGTTATGGCTTTGACCGTATTTAAGGCTGACTTTAAGCCGGGTAATCTTAACTGAAGAAAAAATAGTCGCTGGTTTGGAATCACATTGACCGATGTTCGCCTTTTGGCTTTCGAGTTGGCAGAGAAAAATAAAATTGAACACCCTTCGATTTTATAAAAAAAGAAAAAGATTACTGGAAGATGGCCAGGTTATTTTTTTTAAGGAATCTTAACCAATTATTCCGTAAACCAGATGCTATTGCCGCAGCTTCTACTATATGGAGTCTGGTCCGATGCTATTTGTAATGAAATTTTTGTTCTTTGCTTGTATCTTCATTTTTTTCGTATATTTCAATACTGTTTTGTGTTAATTTTTCGTAAAATTGGTACGAAATACTTTGTTGAACTTCAATGAAAACTACAGGCCATCAGAGTTTGTTATTTTAAAAGCTAACACCAATGTGTCGAAATCACCCCCAAGGTGTCGATTTTACCCCATTATGGTGTCGGACTTACCCGCACTACAGTCGTGACGCAACAAAAAACACACATTTTTATTTTTATCAAAATGATATCAAAATCAATCCAGGAACCGTAGTTTCTCGTAAGATGGTACATAATACACCAAAAAAGCTTTTTCGATGTCTACTAGTAAGTTTACATTGGCAAAAGTATTGCAATCAGAGGAAAACCTTAAGGTGTCGGAGCTACCCCCAGTTCCCCTACTGCGGATAATTGGTAAAGAAGGGGTATTAAATATTATAGCAGCTTACGGAATGATGCTTTGAGTAACTGCTCAGTTTAAGTACTTACATTAAACTAACTTAAATCAAGTTAAATATTTAAACAAATCATACTTGGTCACTTTGAAGACACGCAATAACCGCACACAACGGAGAACAGATATACCCAACGGAGGCATCAGTTGAGTGTTGGTCAAAAGAACTTCAACTACACTACCAATAACGACGAAGCAATCGAAACGATTGAACAACGAAACGTAGTATCCTTGCAGCCCTAAACTGTACATTTTAAGAAACATTTCCAATGAAAATAGCGCCACGAAAAACATGTTGGTGTACTCTGAAAAAAAAAAGCATATATAGTATTGTTATTCCCATTTTTTACAGCGAAATATGAGTCATTTACGAATAGAAACATAACACAATTTTGTAAAATGCTTTTTCATAAGCTCATTAATCAATTAAACACTGCGCAAAAAAAGCGTTTTCAATACATATTAAGCTTAACAAGTATTCATTTAAATCACAAGCTAAAATTTTCCATGGTATTTAGAATTGACAGTTTGTCAATTTTTAAGGCATTAGGTTATTAGTTGCTTTGCAGCATATCTATTTAAGGAACATGTTATTCAATTTAAAAAGCAACTATTCATTTAAGTTTTGTAGTAATGCTTGCTTACATGCGTTGTTTTGTGCTTGCGTGCGTACAACAGTGCAAATAATATCCGGGCTTCCAATATATGATATCCACCAGTTGGTCAACACCTTCTTACACAATTCTGCCCTAAACTCCTGGTTTCAAATCAAAATGAGCGTCTGACCGTTTGAATTAATCACAACGGATTCAGTTTGCAGCGGGAAGTGTAAACATTACTGCCTTTAGTCACGGTGCAACAGGTGCATGGGTGCTTTACAATTATATCTCTAAATCTAAAATAGTAACATATAGCTTTCTTTTGAATCGAAAAGGTTTGCAGCCGCTCTGAAGTCGACTGAAAGAGATAGTCTGATTACAAATCGCATACATACCCTGAAAATCGTCCAGCCATTGAGGTTGATGGTAATGTTCAGTTGCAAGTACACCAGTGTTTAAAAAAACCAAAATTATGATGAGCCAGTAAAAAGCTTGTGATTTTACTGCCTTTCGGCAGGATCGGCGCATCTTACGATTCAGCCGATCATAAGCACGGAAATGTTGATTATACCACGACTTCGATGCAGATTGTACATAATCAATATTCGCTTCAATGCAGCCTTCAGTAGAATTGGGAGATAAACCACTGAAAACGGAGGAACCTGAACCAGCGAGCATTGCTCTAGTACCCTTCAGCAATCCTTCTGACATCATTTTTCCTGGTGACGGTGGTTCCTGGTATGTATCAATATCTTCTGCTTGAGTAATCCAGTCTAAGTAACCTTTCAAATCTTCTTCAATTCGTTGCTTTTCTCGAAGTTTCTGAAAATCGCCACGACTCTTCGCCTTTGTTCGCTCCTTGGAAAACTCACCACTTAAAACTCCGAGAATAAGGTTCATTACAAAAAACGCACCAAGAATTACCATAGACACAAAATATATCCACTGCCAATTGCTTCCCATTGCATCCTCAATCTGTGTTCATAAATGGGGAGGAAAGAAAATATAAAAAATTTCTTTAATAATGTTCTAGCTTATAATTAACTGTTTCCTCGGTTTCAAATGTGTTAGTGTTTTCTTAAAAAATATATATATTTACGTAATACAACATATCTGTCCATCCCTCTAATGTAATGCATTGAAACACAGTAAGCATCGATAATCCGAAGTTGTCGAAATTTGTGATTCCAGCATTAGGTCCTTCCCAATAGTAGCGACAAACCCAGTTAACACCTATGGAGCTGCATTGAAAACCACCTTCGCCGCATGGCGTTGGGTCTTCCATCATGTCCTCTGTAAAATGTTGAGCATAAAATGTTGATTGTATCACTAAATCGATGCATTTTAAAAGTTCTCGACTATTCCATTTGTTTTTCATTCCACTAAATATGTGTGTTTCAAACAATGCTTACCTGTAATATTGTGAAAGCAAGTTTTATGCATTTTTCCAGAAAATAACTCAAGTCCCACAATTGCATAAATTATTATTACAAACAATACAAGCAATGCAATATGCAACAGTGGTACCATTGCTCTCAGAATGGAATTGAGTACTACCTGTAAACCTAAAAATAAAATATTAAATTGTTACAACACCTTCCTTGATCATATTTATGTCGCACAAGGTCCATTTTTGCGATTTGCGTTAAATCCGGAAGAGATAGATAAAAATAGTAAATGCAAGCATGCATTTGTGCAAAATGATATTTCACATCTTTTTGTACTTTTTCAAAATGTTAAAACTGTTGTATCATACTTTTTTCAAAAACTAGATCTAATCAAACATCATACAAATGAAAAAAATTGTTTAAGTTACTAATGCATTTCAAAATCATTTGATACAAAGAAAATTTTCCAGGAGGGTTAGGCAGAACACATTTTGAAACTATAATTTGACAATGGGATCTGGTAAAAAAATCATTGATTAGGTTTTTTTTTCTTTTTTGCCTGATCAGATCTATTTTGATCCGTTATGCACTAAATTGATAACGCACTCATGACAATATAAACATTTTTTTAAATCAGGTTTTCGGTTACAAAAATATTTTTAAAAATTTAATATTTTTATAACTTCCTCAGAAAAGTCATAATACCTCAAAATGAAAGTTATAAAAACACTTTTTGAAAATCATTTAACAATTTATTTTTGAAGATTCATCCTAAAATGTGTTATTTGTATTTTTGGAAGATTCATAAATGCATTAGTTGCAACAGACAACCTATTTTATGAAGTGTCATTATAGTTTTGTTACGACCTTATATTCGCTTTATCGTAAGGCCGCACACACGATGCGCGTTTCTGCGCCCGCGGAAACGCATATATCAATTCAGCCATAGAACTGAAATGTTATTCGAACGCGCTACCGCGGATCTGCAGAGATGCTCATGCTGGATATCTCTACGGAACTGTTATTCGCGTTTTAACGCGCCCGCGGAAACGCGCGTCGTAATGCGTCATGTAATAACGAATACAAATACAATACAAATTAAAAAATAAGACAAAAAGATGTTAAAATCATTTTGCAGAAATCTTGCATTTACTGATTTTATATCTATCTTCTTCCTATTTCTTCATGATTTACTACAAATCACGTAAAACAAGGGTTTATACAATTACAGTAAGCGGTATAATGCATTCATTGATATGTCCCCAACATAAGAGACTTTTCCATCAATAAAACACACTAACTAACACTATACCAGTAGCACCATGTCTCTTTATTTCAAATTTTTGGCCCATTTTTCAACTCGCGGTGCCGAAATTTGTTCTAGCGAGGGTCGCAAACCAGGACGATAATCAGTTCACTTTCAGCCTTTTGGATTCAACCATAGAATGCCTGAAAAATGTAACAGGCTCTGAAGCACGCTGTGGCGGTATTGATCTACAAAGCTACTTTCATCGTACAAAAATAATCGCATTAAACCATCGTAGCGGACCTTAGGTGATGTTTTTACAGCGCGCTCTCGTGAAACCCACCAGCGTAACCTGTTCCAGCGTAACAGATGGAACGATGAAATGATGGATGGATGAAGATGGAATGATGGAACGACTTGATCATCAAAAAATAGGAAATCATCTTTACTTAGAAGAATGTTCAAAGTGAGAACAGCCGCACGCCCCGCGCGCTCGCCATTGCACAATGGGAAGTTTAGAACAAATTTCGGGATAAAATTATTTTTACAGAAATTGTAAATTTTCATAGCTTGTAGTCAAGTATTATGATAATACATCTCGTCGTGCAATGCGAGGGATTTTAAGGTATCTCCCGCTCTATTTTTTTCTAGTTGTCTCGTATCCGCCTAGAGCAGTTCGGTCCAGCAAAGCTTTCATACCCCCTGCCACTGAACTTCTTCCTACATCTCGGCTTTGTTCGTATGAGGTCATGCATTACACCAGCTGTGTTAAACTTATTTCATCAGAGGGCCGCAAGTATAAATTTTCAGTGATTCGCGGCCCCCAAAGTGGAGAATGGAAAATATACCCCAATATTTATGTAAAATACTTTTTTAGATTTTTATTGTTAAACAAATTAACTGGAATCGTGTGTTATGTACAAATTCGCGATGTTATTTTTATATGTGCTCTTTTTTGTATGAGAAAAAATGTTTAATGTGCTTTCAATGTTATTATATTTTTCATTACTGGCGTTCTCTTACGGCAGTTCTGCTAGAAAATATCTGTCAAACACACTTTTTCACTGTGGTAGGGGAATTTTAGCAACTTGTGGCGAATCTTTTTCAAACAATCCAAGTTATCCATCGTTGGATGAATAACAAAATTATTTGCCTGCAATTTTTTGACAGATCAAGAGAAAAATTGTAATAAAACGTGTTTAAACATTATTTTTCGCTAATTTCCAACTTCCAAGTGTTCTGGTGGTATATTCAATTCTTTTAACAAGAACGATTTTTCGTTCGATTATTTCGATTATTATTATCCTTAATCTAAATCGTTTAGACTTTAGCGTAATCATATGATTTTGGTTTTGATTTTTGGAGTGGTTGGAAAGTACATTAATTCGCATTGCAGAATGAGAGGTACAAATAACTCAAACTTGGCTACAATCATTTTTATTACCATTTATGGTGACATGATTATGAAAAAAAAAACAGAAGTGGCTCCAATCGAACATCAATGATGTAACATTCTAAGGTCGGAGCCGTGCAAAACCGTTCGGTAAAAAATTCGGAGCCGAATGAATCCTTTACTCGGCAGTCGGGGGCATGGAGTTTGTCAAATTCGGTGTGACAACCGATGACTCCAACGGTTCCAAATGGCTCTAAACGGCTCTATATGCTTCGGACGGCACCGAACGGAACTGTTGGTTTGATTTGCCGGTTTCGAAGTCGGAATAGGTGTGATCGGAAATGCTTTTGTTCCGTGGATGCGATTCCGGCAATCAATCATTAGTTGTTGCGAAGTTTCCTAGTATGTGTAACAAGTTATTTTCATTCAACATTTCGTTTGTAAACAGTTGACTCAAATCTATTATTCCATACAGAATGTGCAATCGAGTGTGCACAAAATTATGCTAATATTCAGAATTTAATCGAAACATAATACGAGTGAGTTTGCATTCGATTCAATGATTCTTAAGGGTCTCGATTGATCTGTACCTTTGTGTAGAATAAGTTTATGAGATGTTATGGGTACATTCATGTTAGATTCGAAAAATATACCAACAAAAGGATTGTTTTTCTGTGGAAAATTTAATACACTTTGACAAATAGTAATAACAGTTTATTGGTTTGCAGTGCTTTTAGCAATTCTCAAAATATTCTCGCGGGCCGCATTCAGAATCGACGCGGGCCGTATGCGGATTGCGGGCCGCCAGTTTGACATACCTGCATTACACTGTTGCGTCTTAGCACAACGCCCGGCCTGCAGATAAATAATTCACAAAAAAACGGCTTTTTTTTAAGTAATTCGAGATTATTTTATTATGACTTTAACAGCACAACATTTTAGTAACCGAGAGAGTAAACTAAAAATTCGTCCGCTTCCACGCAGGTCCGGAATCAAAAAGAAAGCCCTATTTCGCAGTCCATGCGGTCACCGGCTATCCCTCAAACGCTCGGTCGATCCCTTTCGTTCAGTCCGAACGTTCCCAAGCTCCCGACCACGCTGGTTTTCGCTGGTCTTTTCGGGGATAATTCGTTAACGAATTATCCCCGAAAAGACCAGCGAAATACAGATCATTTTCGGGGATAGTGAACACACGTGAAGGATGAACCCATGCAAAAAAGAACTAAAAATAGAAATGAACATTTGGATTCACTCCCTTCCCTCATATTCCAATTCATGCTCATGCCTCATCCTTGATGCTACCAACCACATCGCTAATTCTACTTCGAATCACTTTGCCAGTTGCGCCACCATATTATTATTCATGATCGTGCTATTTGCTTGTTTTGTTGTATGAAGAGGTACTGATACTAAATGAATTAAAAGAAATAAATAAAACAATAAAAATAACACATTGACTATTAAACACGCATTTCTAACAATGAGTAAAGGGGTCTGAAGTTACTGGAGCTGCATGTTTTAAAAAGAAATCAAAACTTTAAATCATCAATGAAAACAATAAAAATGGAATTGAACTCATGTCGACCATGGTGCAAACATTACACCATTACCATTTGACCATTACTAGTTCATGAATAGTGTTGGGAAAATGAGCACAATTAGGTGTGCTGTGCGCACACGCACGCACATCTCAGTGTGCGGTGCACATTTCGCACAGTGCGCGCTCTCCGCACTTTGCGCGCACTCCGCACTGTGCGCGCACTCCGCACTTTTCGCACAGTGCGAGCACACTTCGCACGGTGCGCGCACTTTTGGCACACTCCGCACAGTGCGAGCACACTCCGCACTTTTCGCACACTTCGCACAGTGCAAGTTTCACTTGCTTCACTTTGCATTGTGCGAGCACACTTTGTACCATGGTGGTACGTACACAAAGACCACGACCACACGACCAATGTCAGCTTTTTCTCTTAGAGTTCATTTACTCAGCCATCGGGTTCGCCTAACAGTGGATGAACTTGGCGGACACCTGACCTCTTCTAGCCCAAACCCCCCCACCCCCACTCCGCCCGCCCATCCACGATGGCTATTATTGGTCCCAACAGAAAGCATGTGTAGATCCATGCAAATATTGGAAACTCCATCGATTTGACATACACCTGTTTCGAATCCTTTAAAGGGTATAGACAATATTTTTTCAATCTAAGAGCCCCCTTCTACGCTGCACTTCATTCCTCGCTCTTCTTCTCCACCCTTTTACGCATGGCAAAAGCGCAGAATGCTGAAACACGCGCGCACTGCTGAAATCAATACAATTTAATCATCGTTGGCCCAAAGCATTGGGTAGAGCGAGAAACAACATAAAATAAATAAATAAATAAAATAAATAAACAAAAATAAATAAATAAATAAACATAATTCTTTGCAAGTGTGGATGGCCGGTGCACGAGCACACCGAAACCGCGCGGAGACATTTGCTGCGAGAATCGAATGCACAGAACGCTGCGCTTGACCACCATCGAAAACCCGTTACACAAACACAAGGATACAACACACCCAGACAAAAATTTAAAGGCCCCGAAACACAATATCAACACAGCGGTCCGTAGCCGAAGAGATTATCAGGAAAAATCGGATGACATCAAGCACGCGTTTCTTTAAAACAACTATGAACTGTGAAGGTCGTAGGTAAACGACGCTCCAGTGGGTTGAGCAATTAAATGCAAAAATTACAATTTTCACTCGGAGCCCTAGTCAAATTTTGTGATTAACTGAAGAGAAGGGGACATGGGACAGGGCGAGAGGGGGGGGGGGGGGGAGGCGATGGGCATGTGTGTGGTATGAATGTGTGCAAGCGATTTATGGATCTTTGATTCGCCCCGACTTGAACTCGTTGCACCAACGGATCGGAGTCGCTAATGCTAACTGATGCTAATGCTAAAAGGTGGTTTGTCAAAATATGCTCAGTACTACACCACCTGACTTCGTATAACATGGTACGAAGTGTGCTCGCACAGTACGAAGTGAAGCACTGCACGATGTTTGCAAAATATGCTTGCACTGTGCGAAGTGTGCGAAAAGTCCGGACTGTGCTTGCACTGTGCGAAGTGTGCGAAAAGTGCGGACTGTGCTCGCACTGTGCGAAAAGTGCGCGCACTGTGCGGAGTGTGCGAAAAGTGTGCGCACTGTGCGGATTGTGCGAAAAGTGCGCGCACTGTGCGAAAAGTGCGCGCACAGTGCGGAGTGCGCGCACTGTGCGAAGTGTGCTCGCACAGTACAAAGTGTGCTGTGCAGTGCGCACATTGAGGTGTGCTGTGCGCACAGTGCGCACTCGCGCACAATGCCCAACACTATTCATGAACATAAATCGTTATCGATCAGTTTTAAACCCTTCAAATATAGCACAATGAACAAAGAGATGTGTAAAAGTTCATCGATGCGTGTGAGAGAGTAGAGCTGATGAATTGATAGAGATGACCTGAGTTTATGTTCATTATCCCCGAAAAATTTCGCTTGGGTTTATCGTCCAGCCCGAGACCTCTAGTGGTCGCTAGCTGAAGTACGGACGCTCCTTTTCGAGTCCTGGCTCTTGCTAAGGTTTTTTTCCACGCCCATGTGAGAAGCGTGTAACCATTTGGATGGATTTTTGCAAGCCAATAGGAATTACCAAGTGATGATCTTTAAATAGCAGACCATTCTCTACATGAAGTGTATCCCGATATTTATACAGCATTTTACATAGGTCATCTAATGTATGATACGGAGGCCAGTTTGTTTCCATATATTTTACGATACGCATATAGCGTTCATCTTCATTCATTTTTTTACGTACAACTCATAGTTGTCTTTCGACAAGCACGCTTTTTTATCAATCGAATGAACAGGATACTGCAATTTTCCCAGACCATGTTCTGTTTCTGACAGTGGCGCTCTCGACAAGCAATTAGCCTAGCATTTTGTTTCCCGGAGTGTAAACCAAAGACAGTCCTGCATATTTTAAAAGAATAAGGAACATATGCCTAAGACGCGGAGTTACATCGTCGTTATTTCTCTTGATTAGTGTTTCTAGTGATCACTTCGGAGTGTGAAATCCCTTCCGTTGATAAAATAATGGATTTTTGACAATCGAACACAACAGCTAACAATTCCTTCTCTATTTGAGCCCAGCGCTGCTCGCTTTTTGTTAAAGTTCTTGACGCATAAACTACTGGTCCATGATCTTGCATTAATACGCAACCCAATTGGATTCCCGTCTTTGGAGCTATCTGTCTGGATTACACTTGGTTTGTCTGGATTGAAGAGCACAAGTGTCGGTGCGTTAGACATAATGTTTAAAACATCCGTGAACTCCTGATCATGAATTTTCTCGCATATCCAGATTGCATCCGGTCTCATGGTACAGTCGTCAGCTCGTACGACTTAAGAACATGCCAGTCATGGGTTCAAGCCCCAACTAGACCGTGCCGCCATACGTAGGACTGACTATCCTGCTATGGGGGGTAATCCAAAAGTCACTGAAAGCTAAACCCCACAAGTGGTACAGGCAGGCCTTGACCGACAACGGTTGTTGAGCCAAAAAGAAGAAGATCCAGATTGCATCTTTATGTGTTAATTTGCAAAGATTTATGGTCCTTTGGGACAAGTCCTTTGGGACAAACAATAACGTGTCCGCTAATCACAACAATCGCGTGTCACGATGTTTCACTAAAGGATCCTTTCTATATCTTCTATCAAAATGCTAGAGGTTTACGCTCAAAAAATACCGAATGCTTTACCAGTACAGCTATTTCCGAGTGGGATGGGATCGTTCTCACCGAAACCTGGCTCACCGATAGTTACCCATCTTCACTATTGTTTGACAGCCACCGCTACAATACCTTCCGATTGGATCGCTCTGCCATAAATAGTGATAAATGTATTGGTGGAGGAGTTCTCATTGCCACGAATATCAAACATGCGGCTTCGCTGTGCACTACTAATACATCATCAATTGAGTGTCTTTGGGTGCGTGTAAAAGTTTTGGATGTTTCCCTAGTCATCGGCTCATTCTACCTCCCTCCTGACCAAGCTGCCAACCCCGATGTTATAAATACTTTCTGTACTACGCTACATGAAACTAGGTAAAAATATAAATACGATCATTTGATTATCCTCTGAGATTTTAATCAACCCTATCTTAAATGGATTACTCGGAACGATTTTCCTTCGCTTGACTTCAGCAACTCTCGAATACATCCTACCTGCCAAATTCTCCTCGATGAAATCAATTTGGCCGGCCTTCAGCAAGTTAATTCAATCACCAACTGTAACAATACTATACTTGATTTAATTTTTGCGGATGACCAGACCGTTGAACGATTGAGCCCATTAGAACTGAGTTTAGAATCCATAGTTAAACCTGATCCACATCACCCTGCTCTACTTACCAGCTTCATGGTTCCGCAACAGAATTTGTCGTCTTTTGAGTCCCCAGAACGGAGAGATTTGAACTTTAGACGTACGAAATTTGATGAATTAACAATAGCGCTAACTCAAACCAATTGGGAATTATTAAAGTCTAACCAAAATATCAACGATTGCGTATTAAGCTTCACAAATCATCTAAATGGATTATTCGAACAGTTTGTTCCCTGCTTTAATCCTCCATCGAAACCACCGTGGGCTAATAATGCACTGCGCGTCGCCAAACGCCGGAGATCTAATGCCCAACAAAAACTGCACAGTCTTCGAAACAGCACCAACCAAGCAAACTTTGCTCGCGCTGCTCGGATTTACAAACAGTTCAACCGTTTTGCGTATGCTGACTACGTTAGAAAGATCGAATTCAGATTCAAAAAGGATCCACTAGCATTCTGGAAATTCATACGAAATAAGAAATCCTGCGACCGTCTTCCAGCTGTAATGAACTTCAAGGAAAACATCATTTCGGATGAAGATGACCTCTGCAAAGGTTTTGCAGAACATTTCGCTTCCGTGTACACTGGCAATTCATTGAAACCTCTCAACCTATCTTCAGCACTTTCCGCAATCAACGACGCAGTTGACTTATCCACATCTATTATCAGTGAAGATGAAGTCGATGCTGCCATATCGCAACTGAAGCTTTCGTATGCCTCTGGGCCAGACAATATTCCTAGTGCAATTTTTATTCACTGTAAGGCTGCTCTTTTGCCTATTCTGACTCAACTTTTCAACAAATCCTTACAGTCGAAATGCTTCCCGAAAATATGGAAATCTTCTTACATGTTTCCTGTCTTTAAAAAAGGAGACAAATCTGATATATGTAATTATCGCGGAATCTCTATGTTATGTGCTTGTAGTAAGCTGTTTGAAAAAGTTATGTTCCGCCACATGTCCTACGCTTTCCTGCCTGTTATATCTGTTATGCAACACGGCTTCATGCCTAAACGTTCGATTGAAACTAACCTGCTTCATTTGCTTCAATTTTGCTACTCCAATATTGACAAGGGCCTCCAGGTTGATGTCATTTATACCGACTTCTGCGCTGCATTTGACAAGGTCAACCACTACTTATTGCTTGCTAAATTATTAAAATATGGTGTACACTCAAATTTTTTAGCATAGTTAGAAAGCTACCTAATGAACCGTTGCATTAATGTAAAAATTGGAAAATTTTTTCTGACCCTTTCTGTAACTTTTCTGGTGGTCCACAAGGAAGCATATTAGGGCCATTATTATTTATTATATTTATTAACGATATTGTGTTTGCTGTTCCCAACGTCAATGTTTTACTATATGCAGACGATCTTAAGATGTTCCTTGCTGTTGAAAATTCAAATCACTGCGAAATACTTCAAGATTCCATAAACCGTTTTTTGACGTGGTGCCATGATAACGAAATGTTTGTGAATGTACAAAAATATAACTGCATTACTTTCTCTAAGAAAAGGATTCCAATAACTTTTAATTACAAAATAGGTCAAGACAGTGTGCCGCGGTCATCTGTAGCTCTTGATTTAGGAATAATGTTAGACAGTAAACTTATATTATCGTGCCATTTCCACACAATCGTCTCAAAAGCATTAAATATGTTAGGTTTTATTCTACGTGCTTCTTCCGACTTTAAAGATCCTTTCTGTCTTAAATCGTTATACTGTGCCCTAGTCCGTCCTATACTAGAATTTGCTTGCGTTGTTTGGTGTCCAAACCAAGTGACCTATATAGACATGATAGAAAAAGTTCAGAAAAAGGCGACACGCGCTATGTTTTATCGTCTTCCTTGGTCAAACCAAATGCCACGCCCCCCGTACCATGTCAGGTGTCAGTTATTTGGTCTCGAAACTTTAGAACACAGGAGAAAGAATGCTCAATGTATTTTCATGCATAAATTATTAAATGGGCTTATTGATGCACCTGAAATTTTAAATCTGATCAGTTTTTCTGCACCTACTAGGGATCTTAGAAGCAGGTCTTTAATCAGGATCCCATTTTGATCTTCTTCATTTGGCGCTAACGACCTGTGGCGACCACGGTGTGGCCCTACCACTGTTCGGAGCTGACCTCCGGTTGTACACACCGCACACGGTTAATCCAGGAAACGTCAGCCTGACATACACCGCGCACGGATTAACCAAAGACGTCAACGTGACATAAGCCACGAGGCTGCGCAATACACTTCCGCCTCATCTTTTATAAAAACCCAGCGAACACTATACGCGCTCTCTTTTCCCTTTATTCTCTTCTCAAAGACACATCCAATTTTGTAAACCACTCGACAAAGTTAAATAAATCTTGGCAATCTCAAAATCTAAAAATGGTCTACCGTTTATTCTGGTAGCCAAAGACCCTTTAATTAAAATGTGTGTCAGCTACAATAGACTTGAATCATCTGCAGATTTTCATATCCCTGTTTCTCACCTTCGTCAGTTGTAAAGGGCTAGTGTTACTTATGTTTAAGTTGTTTACTAATTAAGAATTTGTATCTGTTATTTAGGCCTATTGCCCGATAACGTAAATAAATAAATAAATAAATAAATGAATAAATAAAGTTGGGTATAAATTTTGATTTTTTTGTTTTGATTGAATTTGATATTATTTTCACGAGCTCGCTGCATGACTTGAAACAATATTTCATCATGTTCAGTTTCGTTTGTTCCACCAATAGCCATTTCGTCAAAATAAATTTCAGCACCAGGGATATCAACGAAAAAAATTTTTCCGCTGAAACATTTCAGGTGCGCTTTAGCCCAAACGGAACTCGATTCCATCGGAATTGCCCAAAAGGTGTCTTGAATGTTGTCAAGTCAGAATTTTCGCGTCTAGCTCCAATTGCCAGAAACCACTTCTGTTGTCTTGTTGAATAGGAATGAGCAAATGTTCTCGTTTAATACATTTGTTCAGAGCTGTTGGATCAATGCAAATTCGCAACGAGCCATTTGATTTATCTACTACCTGCATATTACTAATCCAGTCGGTTGAATAGTCAACATTTGATTTTATTCCTCGTTCTTGCATCGTATTAAGTTCTAATTTTCTAATGAAGGGAATCCATTTTTTATATAATAAGGTCGGTATAGAATTTTCTTTGAGAATTATCGAGCACTTAACAAGAATCTTTCCTAAGCCGTCAAACACATTCTGATATTGCTCTAAGAAATTTTGTTTGTTAGCGGGGATAGATCTCACAACCCTGTGCACACGACTTATCAAACCAAAATCGACACATGATTTGAAACCTAATAAAGGTTCAAATAAAGGCTCAACAACAATGAATCTAGCGTCATGAACACTATTTTTAACTGGATCTACACAATCTAAGGTTCTTCTTCTTCTTTGGCTCAACAACCGATGTCGGTCAAGGCCTGCCTGTACCCACTTGTGAGCTTGGCTTTCAGTGACTAATTGATTCCCCCCCATAGCAGGATAGTCAGTCCTACGTATGGCGGCGCGGTCTATTTGAGGATTGAACCCATGACGGGCATGTTGTTAAGTCGTACGAGATGACGACTGTACTACGAGACCGGCTCGCAATCTAAGGTTACGGTTCCAAAAACTGTTATTCTGTTTGAACTATAATCCACAGTATTTATCGAATAATTTGCTTTACGGAAATCCAAATTTATTCACTATATCAACGGGTATACAGTTTACGTCCGTACCTGTATCTAGTTTGAAGTTCACGTCCATTTGTCGTATTGTATATTTCTGTTTCCAAATTCTTGCATTTCTGTTTTTATCTTCATTTCTTGTTGCGCTTATTCTGTACAAAATAACGTGATCTTTAGAATTAAGCTTCTTTGCATTGCCACCTACACACTCATCCGTGTCGCTCCAGTTAACAGTGTTTATCGCTTGCTGTGTTATTCTCGACTTGAATTGATGATTCGTGGAACTGCCTTTTTTTACTGAACGTCGACGACACACTTTGCCAAAGTGTCCAATCCCGTCAAACATTGCGAGGTTTCCCGCAGCGCCAATTCGAGCAGTTTCCTGCGCAGGAAATTAACCAAAATCTGCACTGGCCAGCGCAGATTTTGGCCCGTTCCCCGTGCTGGACTTCAGCGATTCCTGCGCTGGGTCGAGCAAGTTTAGCTCCATCTGTTGGCGAAATGGACGAACTATTTATGGCGGCGGAGCAAAAAAAAAACGGTCAAAAAATTTAAAAATATTGGCGCCCATTTTTCGTCCGCTTCTTCTCCCTCCCCTTCACCCTGCCTTGCCTTACTTGCGCTTCTGCCCGTGCCTTCCGCCGCCAGCTGATTGGCTGTTGCGTTGTATGCGTTGATACGTTGCGTTGTGTATTGTTATTGGTGGGTGTTAGCATTTATTAATTTGTGTTTGACCTTGAGACGCTGTGGGAGAAGCTGGATTGGGATTTGAAGTGTTATCGGTGTATTGATGGTTTATTTTACTTCGTGCCGCTGCTGATGAGACCATTCGATGCCCCTACCAATTGAGGGTGAAGAAGCCTATTTAAAGCAAGCGTACGAGAACGTCTAACACTAATCTAATATTTTTTTAATTTGAACATGTTTGATGCTTCAACGACCTTCTAAGCATCATGTAGCACAGTGTATAGTGGCAATAAAATATTTTTTTTTAAATATGCCTAAATCTGTCTCGAGTTTTCGGGTCACGACATACATACATACACACACAGCGCGGGGAAAGTGATCGTTCACTCTATCATGTCGCGATTCCCCACCCAGCCCGGCGCTAGGGATGAGGATGCGCTATATGATAGCTGATGCGGTAGGGGAGGGGGGGTTTGGTGGAGGGTGCGTGCTTGCGTGCGCACTTTGGAAGGTGCGTTCTCGCGTGCGCGCGTTCGTAAGTGCCTTATCGCGTGCGCGCGTGTATGTGTGTGTGGGTTTGCGCGCGCGTGTTTGTGTGTGTGCGTGCGTTTGGAAACCCCAAAACTATTTGATTCTGATGCGTACATTTTCATCCGCTGCGGCTACAAAGTCCATGCATTTTCGATCTCGCTACCTGAGAGACAACACAACCATTGGCATTGGCATCTTTGCCATCGGCTCTGCTGTTGGGGGTATTAAAAAGACACGCGATCTAAGCAAACGTGCGTGTGATATGTTGCACATTTATTTCTAATTCAGCTAGCGGACGCAAGTGGAAACAACATTTTGAATTGAATTCATACAAAAGAGGATTCTGGATTTGTTTTTTACGGTGCGCGTATGGTGCTGCATCTGTCCGTCCAGAATCAGATGGCTTCCCACCGGGCACCAGCACTCAGAGATCGCTTGAATACGCGCTTGAAAAAGAACTTGAGTTGGCGAAATTATTCAAGTGATCCGTCGGGTCCCGAAGCCGAAGTAAACCCGAAGCCGAAGCAAAACCCGAACGGGGTTCAGCACGAACCTTCGTTTAATTAGCTCCCCCTTTTTTGCCAGGATTTTTTTCCAAAATGATACAGTGCGAACCATTATATCAACATGATTCGATTTATTGAATATTTTATATAACATAAATACACAAAAAACACAACACATGCACAATAACCACTGCACTTAATTCTAAATTAACGCACATAATTTAACAAACACTTTTTACACTCGCACAGAGAAAAATTAACACAACACTTTCTGCTCCTCATCGCTGTCGCGCCTAGTTCTCGCTGCACTGTACGGCCCACCATCTCCAACACCACGACACAGCCACAGGTTTTGTTGTCTCCGTTCGCCGTGAAACACAAATGAAATGGAAGAAAAATGATATTAATTAGAAGGGGGGATGTTGGTTGAAAATTTTAATCACTTTTACTTACCTCAAATTAAACAAAACTCTATTTTTTACGGGGTTTATCCGCTGACTACCAAGCGCTGAAACACCACACAAGCACCAACCTCACTGGACTGAAAGTGAAGCCTACTGCGTGAATGTGTGTATGCGCTTCTGCCAAGCCAACCGCGCCGTACTGCGTGTGTGTATATTTGCATCACTGGACACAGAACACAAATCTCACCGCACAGCAGAGCGTGTGTCGCCAAGTGTATGCATGTGTGTATTTGCACCACTGAATTCTGAACGTCCGCCGCACCGCACCACACAGCGTGTATCGCCAAGTGCGTGGCTGTGTGTTGTATCACCGTGGTGTGGCCAAATGTGTGCATGTGTGTACTTGCTCCACTGAAAGCCGGTATCGCACCAGATTTCGGGTGTCGCCTTGTGCGTGTGTGTGTTATTGTCACAGCACACTCGTTCGTCATTTTTTTTTTCGTTTTTTCGCTTGAGCCACTCGATTTCGTTCTTCGCTGATTTTGGCAGCGCACGAAGGGGGTTCGGTTTCAACTTCCAACAACAACAACCACACGAGGAGGCTCGGGGACACTCATCAGGGGAAAATCGCTCAAATTAGAGCGAGAGACAGATAGAAAAAGTGAAAGGTCAATATAAAATCTTCGGCTTTTGACTGATGGGTTGTTGGTTTGGAGTAGTTATCATGACGCCGATAAGTATAATGTTCAATCTCATAACAGCCAGTATGCCAATACCCCCTCCTCCTGGTCATCAGCTACCATTTACAGGGGCCTCAACTCGTCTTTCCGCCTTTTATGAACACCTTCCTTTCTTTGACCAATGGATCATAACATTCCGGAAGAAAACACATTTGGCAAAAGTGTTGCACACACACACGCACGCTCACACCCACGCGCAGATGGCTCAGGATATCTATGTAATCTACAGCATACGAAAGCAAAAGGTTAAGGTAACAAAGTTATGCTTAATGTTTAACACGTTCAGCACGATGACATGTCCCAGGGACTACCAGTGAACTTTCCAGGATGCTGGTTTCACAATCAGGTTGCGTTCTTGATGCTGGTGGAACGGAAATTGCGAAAATCAGCGCCGGGCTGAACGTGTCAATGCGAATTAGAGTTCTGCGCGATGCACAACAAACCCTCCTGCGTGAACTAGCGATTCCATAGTCCTTTTTGACATTGCAGCAATTGAACTCATTGCGATTTTTTGGTTTGATTTGTGAAAATGCAACTTCATCGTCGCAATGTTTGTTAACGGCATTTTTAGGCGCTACAACAGCTCGCGAGCATTGACCACACGCGAGAAAGAGATAGCGCTATGGAGGGAAAAAGCACGGACGACGGCTGACAGCGATTGGCCATCTGACGCACCAACACATCCAAACCTCCGGCAGCGCGCTCAGGCGAGGGGAATGAGGCGGAGCCAGCCCAAGTGACATTTGCTCGAAATTGTTTTCCCATATCTGCTCGATTAGTACTCGATACGCTTGAAATTGTGGATTTGTGTCTGATCAAGTGTGTTGAAAGCGCTAAAATTTGGTGAGTTCGTAAATTAAACTTGCTTCTATCGATTGACGATGCCGTCGAGCTCATTTTAGACACATAGCTTAGATTTTTGATGAAAAACAAAAGCTAATTTTGTGTGACGTTATTTTATAAAAAATCAATATTATTTAAGTATAAAATGGCTACCTGATCAATTATAACGATAGGAAACATCCCAACTGACATTTTATAGCACGATTAATCGGGAATTCGAGCAAATTCCCTTAAACTGGAGCCTTAAACTTCCCTTAAACTGCACCAGTTTAAGGGAATTTAGAAAAAGTCCTTTTAAATCAAATGTGATGCGGCTTTTTCGTAACTTTCTTCTAGATTCGCTCGGAAACGATGTTTCCTATCGTTATAGTTGGTCATGTACCCATATTATACTTAAATAATAACCGATTTTATAGAATAATGTCACATAAAATTAGCTTTTGTTTTTCATCAAAAAACCATAGCTATGAATGAAAAATGAGCTCGACGGCATCATCCATCGATAGAGGAACGTCTAATTTACGATCACACCAAATCTTGGCGCTTTCAACACACTTGATCACATACAAATCCACAATTTCAGGCGTATCGAGTACTAATCGAGCAGATATGGTAAAACAATTTCGAGCAAATGTCACTTGGGATCATTTTCGAGCGAATCTAGAAGAAAACAACGAAAAAGCCGCATCACAGTTGATTTTAAAGGCCTTTTTCTAAATTCCCTTAAACTGGTGCAGTTTAAGGGAAATTTAAGGCTCCAGTTTAAGGGAATTTGCTCGAATTCCCGATTATTCGTGCTCGAAAATGTCAATTGGGAGGGACGGGCAGCTCGACGAGCTGCTCGACAAATTTGCCGTTGGAGAGAAAAGGAAGGCATGATAAAATTCTCAGAACGCCATAACGCCTTCCGTCGCTTTGCGCAGCGGGCACTTGCAACCCTCGCAATGTTTGACGGCCCAAGTGACATTTGCTCGAAATTGTTTTTCCATATCTGCTCGATTAGTACTTGATACCCCTGAAATTGTGGATTTGTGTCTGATCAAGTGTGTTGAAAGCGCTAAGATTTGATGAATTCGTAAATTAGACTTTCTTCTATCAATGAACGATGCCGTCGAGCTCATTTTACATTCGTAGTTTGGATTTATTTATGAAAAACAAAAGCAAATTTTTTGTGACGTTATTTTATAAAAAAAACGATATTATTTAAGTATAAAATGGCTACATGACAAACTATAATGATAGAAAACATCATTTCCAAGCGAGTCTAGAAGAAAACAACGAAAAAGCCGCATCACAATTGATTTTAAAGGCCTTTTTCTAAATTCCCTTAAACTGGTGCAGTTTAAGGGAAGTTTAAGGCTCCAGTTTAAGGGAATTTGCTCGAATTCCCGATTATTCGTGCTCCAAAATGTCAATTAGGGGGTGACCCAACATTTGCTCGAATTTTTTTTCCCATATCTGCTCGATTAGTACTCGATACGCCTGAATTTGTAGATTTGTGTGTGATCGAGTGAGTTGAAAGCGCTAAGATTTGGTGAGTTCGTAAATTAAACATTTTACTATCGATTAACGATGCCGTCGAGCTCATTTTACATTCGTAGCTTTGATTTTTTATGATAAACAAAAGCATATTTTGTGTGATGTTATTTTATAAAAAATCGATATTATATATGTAGAAAATGGCTACATGATCAACTATAACGATAGAAAACATCATTTCCGAGCGAATCTAAAAGAAACCAACGGAAAAGCCGCATCACAATTGATTTTAAAGGCCTTTTTCTAAATTCCCTTAAACTGCCCCGCTGCGCAAATTCGAGCAGTTTCCAGCGCAGAAAATGCACCAAAATCTGCGCTGGCCAGCGCAGATTTGGCCTGGTCTCCCGCGCTGTTCTTCAGCGATTCCTGCGCTGGGTCGCGCAGTTCGGGCAGTTCGGACAGTTCGGACAGTTCGGACAGTTCGGGCGGCGGAGCAAAAAAAAAAACGGTCAAAAAAATTTAAAAAAATAATGGCGCCCATTTTTTCGTCCGCTTCTTCTCCCTCCCTCGCCCTGCCTTGCCTTACTTGCGCTTCAGCCCGTGCCTTCCGCCGCCAGCTGATTGGGTGTTTGTGGTGTATGCGTTGATTCATATATGTGCATTGCGGTTGTGTATTGTTATTGGTGGGTGTTAGCATTTATTAATTAGTGTGTGACCTTGGGACGATGCGGGAGAAGCTGGATTGGGATTTAAAGTGTTATCGGTGTATTGATGAATTATTTTATTTCGTGCCGTTGCTGATGAGACCATTCGATGCCCCTGCCAATTGAGGGTGAAGAAGCCTATTTAAAACAAGCGTAGGAGAACGTCTAACACTAATCTAATATTTTTTAATTTGAACATGTTTGATGCTTCAACGACCTTCTATGCATCATGTAGCACAGTGTATAGTGGCTATAAATTTTTTTTTTAATGTGCCGAAATCTTTCTCAAGTTTTTGGGTCTCGTCACACACACACACACACAGCGCGGGGAAAGTGGCCGTTCACTCTATCATGTCGCGATCCCCCACTCCGCCCGGCGCTAAGGATGAGGATGCTACAAGAAAGCTGAACCAACCGTTCTACCGATAAGGTAGCCGTAATCGATCATGCGTGGAGGGGGGGGGGGGTGGTCTAGT
The DNA here is from genome assembly GCF_943734735.2 of Anopheles gambiae. NCBI lineage: Eukaryota > Metazoa > Arthropoda > Insecta > Diptera > Culicidae > Anopheles > Anopheles gambiae. The sequence continues at coordinate 51,606,088 of NC_064602.1, forward strand.
GGGGGGGGGGAGTGCGTGCTTGCGCGACTTCAGGGGTGCGTGCTCGCGAGCGCGCTTTCGTGGGTGCGCGCTGGCGTGCGCGCTTTCATGCTCGCGGGCGCGCGTACGTGCGTGTGTGTGTGCGTGCGTGCGTGCGTGCTGGCGTGCGCGCGTTCATGCATGTGTTTGTGTGTGTGTGTGTGTGTGTGTGTGTGTGGAACGATCGATCGAAGCAAACGTGCGTGTGATATATTGCACATTTATTTCCAATTCAGCTAGCGGACGCAAGTGGAAACAACATTATGAATTGAATCCATACAAAAGAGGATTCTGAATTTGTTTATTACGGTGAGCGTATGGTGCTGCACCTGTCCGTCCAGAATCTGGTGGCTTGTTGGTTTGGAGTAGTTATCATGACGCCGATTGACCGGCAATGCCTTGGAATGGGTTCGGATCGGTAGGTTCATGTTTTGGTCAAGTGTATTCTGTGCATTTGTCGCGCCACAGCGGTAGACCCGGCAGCAACAAAGTCAAAACAAAAACCTTCCCCGAGTGTGGACTGCTATGCTTCTTCTTATTTTTATAATTATTATTATTGGCGTAATGGCCTACGCGATCATGCCGGCCTTTTCAGGACTTGAGTACCACGTAGCCGGATAGTCACCTCTTGCTACGGCGGACGGTTCATACGCGGTTAGAACCCACGACGGGCATGCAGATGTGCGGAATGATGGCTTGCCGCGCGACCGCTCCTATCCAGCGGGTAACTTGCATACTGCCACATTGTCTCCTTCCCGATGCATACGCTGTAGTATGCCGTATATCCACAAGTGGACAGAGTATTAGCGACAAGGGCCGCCGGAAAGATGGTCGTTGAGGCCCCGTCGCTGGAGAACCTTCTGCACTCCCCCCCCGCCCCCCCCCCCCCCCCGCCGGCAACAATCTTAGGACCTGTGACCGATGATCGTAGGGATTCCATCGCCAACCCCCCCTCCCCCCAGCCGGCAATTTAAGTATACCGTTCAATCTTCCAACAGCTGTGTCTCAGTACCCCCTCCTACCGGTCATCAGTTACCATTGACAATGGCCTCAGTCTTTCCGCCTTTCATGAACACCTTCCTTTCTTTGACCGATGGATCATAACATTCCGGAAGAAAACACATTTGGCGAAAGTGTTGCACACACACGCACGCTCACACCCACGCGCAGATGGCTCAGGATATCTATGTAATATACAGCATACGAAAGCAAAAGCTTAGGGTAACAAAGTTATGCTTAATGCTTAACACGTTCAGTTCGATGGCAGGCTCCAGGGACTGCCGGTGAACTTTCCTGCCTGCGTTCTAGGTGCAGGTGGAACGGAAAGTTGATGAAAATCAGCGCCGGGCTGATCGTGTCAATGCGAATTAGGGCTCAGCGCGTTGCACAGCAAACCCTCCAGCGTAAACTAGCAATTCCTTAGTCATTTTTATATTGCAGCAATTGAACTTATTGCAATTTTTTGGTTTGATTTGTGAAAATGCAACTTCATCGCCGCAATGTTTGTTAACGGCTTTTTAAAGCGCCACAGCAGCTCATGAGCATTGACCATAAGCGAGAATGAGATAGCGCTAGGGAGGGAAAGAGCACGGACGATGGCTGACAGCGATTGGCCGTCTGACACACCAACACATTCAAACCTTCGGCAGCGCGCTCAGGCGAGGGGTATGAGGCGGAGCCAGGGACGGGTAGCTCGAAACGCTGCTCGACAAATTTGCCGTTGGAGGGAAAAAGATGGCATGATAAAATTCTCAGAACTCCATGATTTCTTCCGTCGCTTTGCGCAGCGGGATGGTGCAGTTTAAGGGAAGTTTAAGGCTCCAGTTTAAGGGAATTTGCTCGAATTCCCGATTATTCGTGCTCGAAAATGTCAATTGGGATTTCTTCATTCCACAACGTTTGTTGCGTTCTCGCTCATCAGGGTGTTAGTCAATTCTCTCTTGCCACACGAAGAGATTTTTCCTGCTCATATCGTGTGTTTGATTTTACCCATCCCTACAAACAACGAGCGGGATATTTTATCATGGTGTGTGTAAAAACCTAGAGTTAAGCGGAGAATCGGTGTGAAATACACGGAGGCGAGAGCGCGTTTTGGTTTCGACACAGTTTTGGCACTAACACAGTTACACATGTGGAAATGTGTGCGTTCATTTTCGGCCAGCTCGCTCAGTTTGATCTGCTCACAGCGCTGTGCTGATGTCGGTGTCTCGCTTGCACTGCTGCACCGAAAGTTCCTCTGTGTGCTCTCATTCTTGCTACCACACGAAATCGTCAGTACAGCTCAAGGATCGGCAGCGAGCGGCCGCACGTGCACGTTTTGTCAGCTTAAGTCCTGGACGATTGGTGTTATGATTTTGTAAAGTGTTCAAGTGTTCAAGTGTTGTGCGAATTGAAATGAAGCTGCGCGAATGATTCGTAATGCATGTTATGTACATCGCGCAGCTTCATTTCGTACCTTTTTTATGTTTATAACAGGATCTACGCAGATATTCGGCCACTTCAACGTTTGCATCGATGGAGCGATTGATTTTATTTTAGTTTAATATTGTGTATGTAAATGTGTGAAATCGTGTAAAGTTATGTAAATGTTTGAATAAAGTGATGAAAAAAAGATCGACGCGTGTTTGTTTTTTTGTTTAGCTTTAGATAACAAAAAAATACGCGCGAGTGTGAGCGATCGCCGAACGAAAGAAACGCACACAGCGCAACACGAAAGAAACAAACACATGCACACGAAAGGATGCTCGCGCATCCCAAGGACGCAAAAACCGACGGCGGCCTGTGTAATCTGGGCTCTCTACAAAGCTCTCCTCGAAGCTCTCGTCTGCAGTCTTGTCGAGAGCTTCGCCACAGGCGCCCGAACCATCCGTCACGCACACATCTAAACGTTCTGGTTTCTACAGCCGCTGACGCATACCAATGTGTTTGCTCCATCTCCTTTTTCGGATTGCTTATAGAAATGCTGAAGCTATTCACATTTGCTATACGCACACATTCGCATGCTGTTTATTGAATAATATCTCTCTCCCTTCCCACATGTGTTTTGGCATACTCCCGCTGTGTACACGGCAGAACGCTTTCCCCCTTCCAAATTTACCGTTCTTCCTTCCTCCTTCCGCGCTCGGGGTACAGTATCGGACATTAAGATAGGACCCTTTTTTTTCAATGCACCGTGCACTTGTTTTGCCACGTTACTTGTGTTTGTGTGTGTATGTGTGTGTGTGTGTGTGTGTGTGTGTGTGTGTGTGTGTGTGAGTGTGTGTGTATGTGTGTGTGTGCATGTGTGTGTGTGTGTGTGTAGTAGTAGAAAGAGAGTGTGCTTTTTAATGTGTATTTGCAAGTGCGCGGGTTTGTGTCTGAAAAACATAGCTTGCCATGATGTCATATTGCGTTGAAATTATTCTTATTATGTGTGTTATCATGTGAAACATTGTGCGTTTACACTTGGATAAAAACTAAAGTTTGCATCGACAGCAGCGCTTGTTCCTCGGACGAAAACGCAGGTGTGCTGTTTCATGAATGTGAATGCGACACCGATGCGAAATGGACACGCGCACAATAGCAATGAACTCGGCATTCCCTCACAGGTGTTTCTCCAGTGCATGCCATTGAAAGGCCTTCGTGCATCTCTGCGTTGCACGTTGTGTGCGAATGGTAAACTTTGTGCGTGCATTGAGCTGGCGCGCAGTTATTCTTTTCAATGGGCGTTTTGTTTCATGAGCGCGGCAGTATTCTTTTCTCGATTTTGAAGGGAAGACGCTTACTCGCGTACTCGTTGATAGTTTTATCCATGCGATGTTTTCGCTGCACAAAAACGATGTAATTCATCGCGTATAGAAGTAGAACGCAGGCATAGCACGGGATCAGCCGTGTCCAAGTTTTTAACCAGCGCGTTCTTGACGGTCCAAGCAAGCAATGTTAGTAACAATGGGTCGAGGTAAACGTTGTACCGATTATCAGCGCCATATGTAAAAGCGAATGGCTGCTGCTGGCATTAAGCGCAAAAGGATCGAGTTCGTAATGGAACGATCGCGCACTTTTGTGGCAAACGCGCTTCGGACAACCGAAACGTGCTTAGACAACTGAAACGCGCTAGGACAACCGAAACGCGCAAGTCAACCGGACGTCCTCAGAAGACCACGGCGAAAGAAGACCGTAACATTGTTAATATATCGAAAACACACTGATCGCGAGGGCGGTGGTCCTGCTTATCACACCAAAAACCTAACCCAAAACACAAAAAACTACTTACAAATCTATCCGAAACGACCTACTTGTGAAACAAACACACACATCAATACACATTCAAACATACATCCACACACACACACACACACACACACATGCACACACACATACACACATACACACATACACACACACATACACACACACACAAACACATACAAACCACACATAAACTTGGCCCAACGGGTGCACGGTGCGTTAAAAAACCAATGCCCTATCTTTCTGTCCGATACTGTACCATCCGTGCTGCGCGTGTCCAGCTGGCTTCATTTTAGTGATGACGTCATGAACAGGAGCTGCGCGTGTTGAACCGGCTTCTGTTAAGTAATGACGTCCTCACCGGGGGCTGAATGAAGCAATAATGAATGTAAGTAGTATGTATTACTATGGAGAGTTTAGCGCAGAGGATTAGATCAAAACTTACCTTAATATTTTAAAACTGGAAAACGTTTTCATTCCGTCGCTCACTTTGAAGATTGTTGACGAGGTCAGCATGCAGTCGTTGATAAATAGCGCACACACCTGTAACTTTTTAGACGCCAAAGGTTAGTTGAATGTACCTGCACAAGCACACAGCAAGAAACTTACCTCAACAATTTGCTAGGATAAATCATTCCATAACTGAGGAAGAAGGAACACGGCACAAAACGTAAATGAGCAAAGTACGTCGCACAAGAAATCGCACCTGACTTAAGTACATCCTTCCACAGGGAAAGTTCTGGACAGACTGAGGATGCCTAACACCCGGATGAGCGCGATAGCAGAAAAATCATGGTGGATCGAGAGAGATGGGTAGACTCGGTCCAGCGATATCCGCTGGTAAATGCATGTGTGTGTGACGAACGAAAGACGTCAAACCCCGCTTCCCCCGTATTTCATCCATAATTTTTCGTCACACGCACACACCTCTGCACGGGCGGCGGTTTGCCGTCCAAAATCTAGAGAAAGAAGACAGGGCCTCTCGCTTTGGCACACAGCAAAATCTCTCAACAACTTTGGCTCTGCTACTTGGGATGGGCGCGAGCATTGAGAGAGCGCACCGTGTATTTTGTATGGGAGCGGGAGAGAACCGTGGTACCCGTTCCCGCCCCCTTTTTTAAGCCTAGGAAATCTTCCATCGGCTTAACTCTAGGTTTTTACGCACACCATGATAAAAATTACCCGCTCGTTGTCCGTAGGGAATATTTTGTATGGAAGCGGGAGCGAACCGTGGTACCCGTTCCCTCCCCTTTTTTAAGCCTAGGAAATCTTCCATCGGCTTAACTCTAGGGTTTTACGCACACCATTACCATTAAATAAAAATTACCCGCCCTTTGTCTGTAGGGTTGGTTAACGGTTTTAAAATGACGTACAGTCCCTCAACTATGGCGACCCCCCGGAGGCCCTCATCCACCACCTGATATTTTTAATCCACTTTGGGTCAAACAGAGCGAGAAAACATGCTCATTTTGTTTCTTGGAACCACTCGCACGCACCACATATCTCCCGTGACCATCACGATGATCACCGACTGAAAATGGCGCGACCAAGTGACTGACCAAGAGTTAGTTGCACACAATGTCACCAAGCATGTGATAGTCGCACCAACAGTTTGAGGCTCGCCTCTGGGGTACAGTAGAGCTCGTGACGCTGAGATGATTTTGTTTCAGCTGGAATTTGTCTTGACTATGTCAGTGACATTTTGCAAAATTGATCACAGCAAAAAAAAGTCGTGACATAGTTACTGACCAAGCGATGGTCGCAAACATGTCATGAGCAAGATGAGTCACACCAATCGTTCTGAGTATCACCTCTGATTATCACAATTGAATACGTGACGCTGATATGGAATTTGTTTCAGTCATATTTTTTTATGACATTGATAGTGATATTTTGCAGCACTGGGCTGTGGAATCTACTCCAGCATAGACAAAAGCGCCATCCGGCTGCCAGACCATACCTCAATCTGCACCGCAGAAGCAATAGCCCTGGTTATTGCTGCTGATGAAGGTCTACATAGAGACAAACCCAACGTAATTTTTAAAGACAGTGCAAGTAGTGTTGGGTCAAGAGTGAAAGAGGTATCTCAATCGCTCCGCTCTTCTTATTGTGCGCGCTCCCGCACTGCCCACAGGAAAAACAGGTAGCTCCGCACGGAGCGCTGCACACAGGAGCGATTGTGCGATGCGCTCCCAGGAGCGATTGTGCGAAGCGCTCCCAGGAGCGATTGTGCGATGCGCTCCCAGGAGCGATTGTGCGATGCGGTCCCAGGAGCGATTGTGCGATGCAATCTCAGGAGCGATTGTGCGATGCGCTCCCAGGAGCGATTGTGCGATGCCCTCCCAGGAGCGACATTTCGCACTTCACTGAGCGCTGCACGCAGGAGCTTTTGTGCGATGCGCTCCCAGGAGTGAAATTTCGCAATTTACTGAGCGCTGCACGCAGGAGCGATTGTGCGATGCGCTCCCAGGAATATTATTCCTAATAGAAAATATTTTCTTATGATTTATGCAAGCTAGTGTTGGGTAACGTAGCACAATGAAGTGTGCTGTGCGTACACGCACATTTCGCGCTGTGCGCGCTCTCCGCACTGTGCGCGCCCTCCGCACTGTGCGCGCACTTCGTACAGTGCGCGCACTTCGCACAGTGCGCGCACTTCGCACAGTGCGCGCACTTCGCACAGAGCGCGCATTTCGCACTTTTCGCACGGTGCGCGCACTTTTCGCACAGTGCGTGCGCACTCCGCACTTTACGCACACTTCGCACAGTGCGCGCACTTTTCGCACACTCCGTACAGCACACTCTACACTTGAGAGAGAGAGAGAGAGAGAGAGAGAGAGAAAGAAAGAGAGAGAGAGAGAAAGAGAGAGAGAGAGATAGAGAGAGATAGAGAGAGAGATAGAGCGAGATAGATATAGAGAGAGAGAGACAGTGAGAGAGAGATAGAGAGAGAGACAAAGAGAGAGAAAGAGAGAGAGAGAGATAGAGAGAGATAGAGAGAGAGATAGAGCGAGATAGATATAGAGAGAGAGAGAGAGACAGTGAGAGAGATAGAGAGAGAGACAGAGAGAGAGACAGAGAGAGAGACAGAGAGAGAGACAGAGAGAGAGACAGAGAGAGACAGAGAGAGAGAGGCAGAGAGTGAGAGAGACAGAGAGAGAAAGACAGAGAGAGAGACAGAGAGAGAGACAGAGAGAGAGAGAGAGAGAGAGAGAGAAGCTGCACTTCATTCCTCGCTCTTCTTTTCCACCCTTTTACGCATGGCGAAAGCGCAGAACGCTGAAATACACGCGCAAAGAAAACAATACAATTTAATCATCGTTGGCCCAAGGCATTGGGTAGAGCGAGAAACATAATTCTTTGCCAGTGTGCACGTGCATAGATGGCCGGTGCACGAGCACACCGAAACTGTGCGGAGACATTTTCTGCGAGAATCGAATGCACAGAACGCTGCGCTTGACCACCATCGAAAACCCGTAACACAACCACAAGCATACAACACTGTTAAGGTCTGTCGTCATGCATTTAAAATAAGAGGTGGACGAATGCACGCGAATAAGTTAACACATATAAAAACGTTTATTCACTATCCTAATTGGAGACGCGCCGGAGAGAGAGAGTGATCCTTCGGGGATCACGTCATAAGCCCGAACCTAACGGCATCTCACGAGATGCGTGCACTCATCAGTGAGAGCCGTTATGCATAAAGGTTGGCTCACTAAGGCAAAATATTCACCATAACATCTCCCTCCTTAAAACGTTCGGTACACATCGAACCCACTGGGCGGTCTTCTGTTGCGAGAAGAGCGACGTGGTTCATGTACCGAATCGATTGTTTGATCCGTTCTGCGGGATGTAGCTCTTCTTCGTGGACATTTGATGAGTGTTGGACGGCTGCTCTTAATATTAAAATTACTAGATGGTACAACACAGGACGACACAGGCGCTGGCGGTGAGGACGGTTTATCAGCTTCTAGCTGGCCTGATGATGCAGGTACTGGTGACGGATTAAAGTGCCAAGCATCGAATAACAGATCCAAAGGTAGTGGTGAATGGGCCCGTGTTGTGTCCTTAAACGAACCGTCGCTGTTATGCCGACGTAGCTGATTAATGTGTCGACGGAACGTCTTCCCCTCACCAGTCCGAACCAGGTACATGTATCTGCCTTGCCGATCGACCACCGTAGCAGTGACCCATTTCCAATCGTTCAGGCGGTACTCCTTAACGTAGATCGACTCACCGGGATTCAGCTCACGAACTCGTAGACCAGCACTCGGTTGTGAAGCTTGACGTGGCGGCAATAACAGCTCTAGCAAAGTCCTGGGACGCCTGCCTAACATAATCTCGGCAGGAGTTTTCGAATTATTCAGCTGAGCGTTCGGGGTGGCCCGATAGGTCTGCAAGAAGGTGTCCAGAGCTTCTCGTAACGTGAGACCATCGGCTGACATCTTCCTCAAAGCGCGATTAAAGGTGTCGACAAACCTTTCAGCCTGCCCGTTGGATTGCGGGTGATACGGCGCTGTCCTGATGTGCTCAACCCCATTTTGCCTACAAAAAGATTCAAAATCTGTGCTAGTGAATTGTGGACCATTATCCGACACAAGTGTTACTGGGTTGCCAAAACGAGCAAATATGTTACGCAGTATACTTATCGTTGCCGTTGTTGTTGTACTGCTCGTTGGAATCACTTCTGGCCACTTCGAGAACGAATCGACAATCACCAGGTACCATTCCCCGTTGAGTGGTCCCGCGTAGTCGACATGAATGCGGTACCACGGACCTGGTGCTTCTAACCAGCTGGTCGACTTGATGTGAGTTGGAGACTTAGCTGCTATCTGGCATGAATGACACGAGCTCACCCAATCGACAATGGCATGGTCCATTGATGGCCAATAAAAATAACTTCTGGCCATGGCTTTCATCCTATTTATTCCTGGGTGCCCGAGATGAACCTGTTTCAAGCAGGTGCGTTGCAATGCTTTGGGGATTACCACCCTCTCTCTAAATAGGAGACACCCGTCGATTGCTGTAAGCGAATCTTTTCGCTTTTACCAACACTAACAGAACAGCTGAATTCACCATCCAATACCAGTGTAGCTCCCGATGCAGTTTTAGCTGTGACGAATGACGGTGTTAACGGCGGGCTGCCAATTTTTCTCCACGTACGGCGGTCGATGACACTGATATCCGAAGCTGTGTCTAGCTGCAATCGAACAGCTGTTCCGTTGAGAGCGATGGACACGAATCTGCGGCGCTCTGGTATGCTTCGGACGTTGACCGTTACTACACGAGTGTTGATATTCCGTTGCCGAACATTGAACCGCTTCTTCCTGCTCGCTGTGTTGCAGTGCCCCTCACGATGACCATATCTTGCACAGTCGAGACACTTGTGCGAACGGTAAGTGCACTCACGCACCCAGTGCATGTCACCACACAACCAACAGGGCTTCGCTGGCTTGCTTGTTGATGAACACACAGCATACTTTGCACGGAACGGTCGTTTGGTACGGTACGGCGTGAACCGCTTGTAATTAGTTTGCTGCGCTGCTTTCTCGTGCGATCTCTTCTCTCCGCTGTGTACTGCAAAAACACGTTCACTCGACTCTCCGGCAATCATAGCGCTGTCTCCTTTCACACTTGTAATACGCTGACACTCTGCGGATAATTGTTCAAGCGTAACGTCGTTCCGCTCCTCTATGCGCGCAAGGAGTCTAGTTCGCAGGTCATTGTCAGCCTCATCTTTGAGCCCACACACCAGCATTAGGCACTTGAAGGTCTCTTCGTTCATGCTCGCAAACTGGAACTCGACGCATGCTCGGTGTACCCGACAGGAGAACGCGATCAAATCTTCCGTGCGCTTTTTACAAATCTGGAGGCATCTGTAGCGCTTACTAAGGAGAGATTCTCTACACCCAAAAAGTGCTGTCAGCTTATCGACGGTTTCCTCAAACGATAAATCACGTGGTGAGCGGGGTAAAATATAGCTTATATAACGGGCGTGTTCTGGTGTTCCCAACTTACGCACTAAAAGCCTTACCTTAGCCTCATCGCCTAGCCGCGAAGCGTCTTTGGCAAACAGGTCCTCGTAGCGTGTGAACCAAGCTTCGAACGTAACACCAGATTCAGCTTCATACCGGAACTCTGCTATGCTATTGGCCAAAGCATCGAGTATAAGTTCTGGGTTATTAGGACCGGCGGGCTGGTACTGCTGTGCGGGTTGTAGCTGGGCTGGCGGCACGGATTGCTGCTGTTGCAACATTTGCGAAATTAACTGTTGCTGTTACTTCAATTGCTGTTGCAGCAAGAGCAAGGTTTGGTGCAGGACGGCGTTATCCAGAGGTTGTTGACCCATCTGGCCATTTTGTACGGATGGCAATGGTGCTGACTGCGATGGCGCAGGTTGCGATGGCGATGGTCCTAGCTGCACTGACCTCGGTGTTAACTGCCCTTGCTGACTCACGTAGCCGCGCGATCCAGGTTGAACATGGGCCGGCGGATCGTACACGGAAGGAACCTCACCGGTTTGTTGGGCCGTCATTGCACGGTAATCGATACGGCCTAACGATGATCGTCGCTGGTCTTCATCCATCGGGACTTCCATCGCTCCATCTCCGCTGTTCATCCTGCGCCGCTTCGACGTGATGTTGGAGTTTTTTTTAAACACTCTTACACGATAAAACACAGACTTTTACTTTACAGACACTAAACTTTTAAAACAAATTCTCGTCGCCACTGTTAAGGTCTGTCATTTAAATGAGGTGGACATGCATTTAAAATAAGAGGTGGACGAATGCACGCGAATAAGTTAACACATATAAAAACGTTTATTCACTATCCTAATTGGAGGCGCGCCGGAGAGAGAGAGTGATCCTTCGGGGATCACGTCATAAGCCCGAACCTAACGGCATCTCACGAGATGCGTGCACTCATCAGTGAGAGCCGTGATACATAAAGGTTGGCTCACTAAGGCGAAATATTCACCATAACAAACACAGACAAAAATTAAAAGGCCCCGAAACACAATATCAACACAGCGGTCCGTAGCCGTAAAAATTATCAGGAAAAATCGGCTGGTACCAAGCACGCGTCTCTTTAAAACAACTATGAATTGTCAAGGTCGTAGGTAAACGACGCTCCAGTGAGTTGAGGTTTCTCTTGAATTTGGTTGAGATGAAACGTGTCTGTGCTTGTACTCGGAGCCACTGCTTTGCGATTGTGCGATTGATGGGCATGTGTGTGGTAGGTGTGCAAGCAATTTATGGACATTTGATTCGCCCCGACTTCAACTCGTTGCACCAACGCATCGGAGTCGCTAATGCTAACTGATGCTAATGCTAAAAGGCGGTTTATCAAAATGTGCTCAGTACTACACCAACTGACTTCCTATAACATGGTACGAAGTGTGCTCGCACAGTACAAAGTGAAGCACTGCACGAAATTTTCTAAATATGCTTGCACTGAGAGAAGTGTGCTCGCACTGTGCGAAGCGTGCGTAAAGTGCGGAGTGCGCACGCACTGTGCGAAAAGTGCGCGCACCGTGCGGATTGTGCTCGCACTGTGCGAAAAGTGCGAAGTGCGGGCACAGCGCGGTGTGCGCGCACAGCGCGGAGAGCGCGCACAGTGCGAAATGTGCACCGCACACTGAGATGTGCGTGCGTGTACGCACAGCACACTTCATTGTGCTACTTTACCCAACACTAGCTTGCATAAATCATAAGAAAATATTTTCTTTCAAACAGGTGAGTAAAAATATTGGCGCATTCCGCTCACATTCCGCAAGTTAAGGCCTGGATTTATGCAAGCCATCATTTTCTGTGCGAAGCTTTCAAGCGCACATCTTCTAGCTCCTGCGTGCAGCGCTCCGTGAGGTGCGAAACTTCGCTCCTGGGAGCGCATCGCACAATCGCTCCTGCGTGCAGCGCTCAGTAAAGTGCGAAATTTCGCTCCTGGGAGCGCATCCCACAATCGCTCCTGGGAGCGCATCGCACAATCGCTCCTGGGACCGCATCGCACAATCGCTCCTGGGAGTGCATTGCACAATCGCTCCTGTGTGCAGCGCTCTGTGCGGAGCTACCTCAAGCGCACCGCACACTTTAGAGAGCGAGAGGTGCGCTCCGCTCTTGCAAAAGAGCTACTTGACCCAACACTAAGTGCAAGTGTTCTTCAAGCACTTGAAGACACTTGAGCATCCAACAACTCTGCAGTATACCCAGTGGGGCGTTAAACGGTGGGCGGACTGGGCGGCCGCCAGGGGCCCCGTCGATCTAGGGGGCCCCGTCATTGTGGATGTTCGACTTCGTACCGATTCTACCCCCCCCCCCCCCCTCCCTCTGGATGGGACTTTTACCATCTATTTCAAAAAGACACATTTTTAATTAATTCATTTTTCCCATCGCTTTACTCACTGTATTTTGTCGAGGGCCCCGAACTGCAGAAAACCGGGGCCCATACTACTCAAAGCAGCACATTAAATGTTCTAAGAAATCTGCCAATACTTGCATCAAAGCTGCGCTGCGACACGCGCGCACAGCTCAAATCAATACCTCATCATCGTTGGCGCAAAGTATTGGACAGAGCGAGAAACCGTCAATTTTTGCTGGTGTGGGTGGCCTGTGCACGAGGCACCCAAACCCACAACCACGCAGAGCAACTTGCTGCTAAAATGGAATGCACAGAACGCTGCGCTTAACTACCACCGAAAACCCGTTACACAACACAAGCATACAACACACCCAAACAAAACTTTAAAGGCCCCGAAACACAATATCAATACACCGGCTCGTAGCCGGTAAAATTAGCAGGAAAAATTGACTAACATCAAGCAAGCAACGGTGCTCCAGTGGGTAGAGGTTTCATTCGAGAAACGATTCCATCGATATCGATGTGTGCGCTTTTCAATTTGGCTGGGATGAAACGTGCCTGCGCTTGTCTAGGGGCCTATACTTGTTTTGCAGATGTGTGCCGAAAACAGACAGCTGTTTTCACGCGAAAAATGGTATTCACATCTCAAGCCTGAGATCGTGGAGCGTGTCTGCTTTTAACGCAAAACCTTAAATTTTCACGCGGGGCCTTACTCAACTTTTGTGGTCAACTGACAAATAGGGGAAATCGGGAAGGGGTGGTATTCATATGTCCAAAAAGAAACTGTGCCATGTTAAAATTAAAATGATGTTTTATCACTATTTACATACAACTTTTTGCGTGAAGACAAGATAAAAAACCGTACAGCTATGCTGAAACTAAAACTCAAAGGTGGTTTAAGGGGCCCCAACTATTATGTGGACTCTTCGATGAAGGGGCCCCTTCGGTAAGGGCCCCCGTCGGTAAGGAGGTCCCGTCGATAAGGGGCCCCGTCTATAAGGGGCCCCGTCAATGAAGGGCCCGTCCATTATGTGTCTTGGTGTGGATGGTCGATGCACGAGCTCACCAAAAAAAACGCGGAGACACTTGCTGCTAAAATCCAATGCACAGCACACAGAACAGAACGCTGCGTTTAACCACAAAGAAAACCCGTTTCAACAGCCACAAGCACACATCATACACAGACAAAAATTTAAAGGCCCCTAAACAAAATTTCAATACACCGGCTCGTAGCTGGAGAAATTAGCAGGAAAAAATGACACCAAGCTCGCGTCGCTTTAAAAAGCCTAGGAAGGTCGTTTGGTCAACGGTGGGTTCAGTGGGTTGAGGTTTCATTCGAGGAATGGTTAAATCGATGTCATTGTGTGCACTCTTGGCTGGGATGAACCGTCCTGTTCTTGTATACGGGACCCCTGCTACCGCTTTGCGATTCTGTGCCAAAAGCAGACAGCTGTTTCACATGAAAAATGGTATTCACATTCCTGGCTTGGTATAGTGGATTGTGTGTGTCTTTTAATGCAAAAACTAAAATTTTCATTCTTGGCCCTAATCGAACACATCCAGTTTGTGGACCGAAGAGAAGGGGAAATGGGAAAGGTTTCAGTTAGAAGAAAGGGGGGAAGGGTATAAAAATACTCAAGGAACCTATGGAAAATGTTCATTTATATATGGTTTTTATCGACTTTTTCAAGTTTTGCGAATACAACAAGACCAAAAACCGTTACAGATGCATCTACATACAGCCATACACAGCCCTAATACGAAGAACAATCTCCATTGCCGCGTCCATTTGGGGCCCCGTTGATGATCCCGTCGATTGAGGGGCCCCTTCTATTTGGTGTTGTCAACCCAATATATCTCCATTTCCCCCCCGGGGGTTATGTTTACAATCAGATTTACTATTACTACCAGACCTATCAGAAGCATATTTATTTTATTTATCATAAGCATTTTACTATCAGAAGCAGAAAACATTTGCCTTTTTAACATGTGCAATATTTTTGTTTAACACGTGCACCTTATTTGGAAGCGTAGAACGCTGAGATACATGCCCACAGCTCAAAACAATATCATTTCATCATCGTTGGCCCAATGCATTGAACGTTACGCGCGAGTTGGGTAAAGCGAAATCCGTTACAAGAGATGCCTCACGCAAACTACTTGCATATACGACATTAAAAGGCTCCGAAACCGATCTCAACACAACGGTTCGTAACCGGAGAAATTAGCAAGAAAAATTGGCTGACACCAAGCACGCTCTTTTTATCTGTTGAGGTTTCATTCAAGAATCGATTCCGATGTCGATGTGTGCGCTTTTTAATTTGGCCTGTTTCTATGTTATCACGCAAAAACTAAGAACTCGTGCCCCTGCTATCTTTTGGGGACTGGACGAAGTGATGGTGGAAAAGCAAGCTGTTGAAGGGTTTGGGTCAAATTTGGAAGGGTCGGCGGAAAGGAAATATCGATATGAATGATCGCGTAAAATTTGACGGCAGCGGTCGGCAAAGTCCGGCCCGCCACAATATGCAGTCAGGCCCGAGAAAATATTTGCGCGATTTTGAAAGATAGGAAGATCCTATTCATTACAAATTAACTGAACATATTTTAATATGACAATTCATATCGTTGAACTATTCCAAATTTGATCACCATAACATGGATTGTCGGACCAATCAATATGGTCAAATTTGAGGAGAAATTAGAAAATAGAAACGAATAATTCCATAAAAACCTGACTGTTGATTTTACGAGAACAATGGTTACACACTATTGCTTTTTAAGGATGCAACGATTTTCTTGGACCTTTTTTTTTAAAGAAATGCGCTATCAATTGGTCTGACCTGGCCTTACTTGTCCGTGGCCTCATAATAGTACTGAACGATTGTACGATTGTCTCGATAATTTTTCAGCTGTTAAGGTTTTTGTACCATCTTCAGATATATCCTGAAAACATTTTGGAACATGGAAGGAAGGGTACATTCAAAAGCGATATTGCGATTTTGCTTAATTGTTTTGAACTTTTTATGACTTTTGCACAGTATGCTGCAGACTCTTAATTGAAGAATCTTTACAATCAATTTTAGTTATTTAATAAAATGAATTTGAAACTTGCTTGGATGATATAATAATTTAAGAAAACCAATAACCAATAGCAATTTTTAATATCATAAACCAGTTATTTGGGTATTAACTGTAATAATTTAATAATATATGTGTAAAAAAATGCATTCTCCTGGCCCTCACCGCTCGATCATTTAGAAAGCAGCTGATCTAAAGCAGTGGTCTCCAACCTGTGGTCCGTGGATTACTTGAGACAAACATACTGCAATACAAGGTATTTCCAGTTACTTTCGAATGAAAATATTGTTTTTCTCGCGTGCAACAAGTTATCGCTCTGACCGATTGAAAATGAAGTGGCCGTAATTCGAAGCAAGACGGTACTTCAGTATTCATTGTAAAGGTAAACACCAACGTAAAAGCAAAATATTGTTTTCATGTTATGCTCACGATGACGATTTTAAATCAAATCGTCCGTATTATGAAACACGAGCTAGAAACTGTAAAGTAGGTAAGAAAATATCGTTTAGAACCATCGTTCTTGTCAATAAAAGACAAATGTAACTAGCTTAGCGAAAACGATAACTTTCCGACCTTTAACTTCTTTTGAGTATAGATAAAACCAACTCCGATCATGGCAGGTCAGATTTGTTCGGATTGTCAGGATAGGACTAAGCCCATCCATCATCTATCGACTTCTCATTTAAGGAGTTTAGTTATGTCCTCCTACCCAAGGTAATCCCTCTAAACTCCAACGTCCTAAAGGTTTTTATGATCGCCTAGACGATCAAGTGTCGAAAGTCCGCTTCGAAACAGTATCCACAGTACCCAAAATTTGAACATACTACAAAGCCTTTCTGATATTACTGATTGTTTAGTAATTGATATCGATTAAAAATTGGCGAAAAAAATTATTGAAATTGGGGTTTTTATTGATGCGCGGGTGGCAGTCCATGCTGCTCTTGTTCATCTCTGTTTCATAAAGATTTATACAGATGTGAACTGTATTTTGTCGAAACAAGTTTGTTGATTTGGTATGCACTCACGGTTATCATGAAATTTCAGCAAGAACAGCAAAGTGGTGTGAAGATTTTTCTCAACCAAAACGTTAATCCCGCAAGCCGAATACGCACCTAAAATTTATCGGGGTGTAAGCGGTTACCAAATCAAATGTTTGTTCATCACGAGCAAGTGGGCATCGCATTATGTTTTCTTTTGAAGCTCAGAAATGTCGTTTTGACAGAATAAATAGCTGCATTTTCAGTAATTTGTTTTACTGATATTAAGTGAAACGAGAAAACCATGTATTACTCAATAGCTTTCAGTAAAAAATGTAACTGCAGCAAACTTATAAAATTTGCAGTGTATGATTCGTACACCAAACCCCCCCCCCCCCCCCCCCCCCCCCCCCCCCGTCGATGGATTTGGTGAAGGGGCCCCGTCTACCATAACGCCTAGGGCCTCGGAGAGGCTTGACCCGCCGCTGAGTATACCGAATTCACTCCAAGTCACATTCTGCTGGATACCTGGTTACACAGGTATCCAGGGAAATGAAATAGCAGACCGCCTAGCCAACGCAGGACGCAGGCCTGCTGCCATAACACTCTTCCACGCTGTGATTTCATTCGCATTTGCAAAACCATCATCGCCAATAGCGGGAATGGTTATTGGGTTATCAGCGGTCGCTCTTTCCTGAGAAACATCAAGATCACAATACCACCATGGAAAGACCAGAGAATCCTGTCACTACTTCGGATAGGACACACCCAGCTCATCCACACCTTTTTATTGCAAAAATCCAACCCACCGCTATACAGTTTCTGTAGCGTTGATATCACCGTTCGTCTCATTTTAACGGGATGTCATGTATATACTGCGGAACGCATCACCTGCAAAACAACTCTAACCTAAACTACATTTGTAATATACACCTTTTTAATAAATTCAACAGAAAATAGGTTTAAGTAATTCGAGACTATCCAGTATAAGGTATTTGCAAGCCACTAATGGCTTTCAAAGAAGAATGTTAGACTTTTAGTGTAGAATTAATTGAATTATAAAAAGAGGCGAATGATGTCAATCGGCGTAGAGTTTCTATAAAAAAAATGATAAAAAAAACGTAAACACAACACTCAATCAGCTGATGACAGAAGGCACGTGTTTAAGCGCAAGTGAGACAAGGCAGTGATGAAGGAAGGGGAGGGGAAGAGAAAGAAATGCATGCTTTATTTTTTATTTTTTTCCTGTTATTTGCTCCGCCTGAAATAATATGACCATTTCCCCAACAGATGGCGCCTTAATATACTCGTTCCAGCGCAGATTTTACTGAAGTCTAGCGTAAGAATCTGGCCAAAATATGCGCAAAACCTGTGCAAATTTTGCCCTTTCCCCTGCAGGATTCTGCTCGATTTTGCGCAGTGGGAAATCCATTCCGCTAAATATTGCGAGGTTTTTAGTAAAGGCGTCCCCCGAATAACGATCTCCTCGCGTTACGACGATTCGCAGATACGATGATTTTGATTTTTACAGTTAAAAGCTGCCAGAAGAAATCGAAGTAATTTTTTGTTCTTACTGATAATTATTGAATACACATTTAAAAAGATTCACCAACTTCCTAATCTTATATTTTTATATCGTATAAACGATGTTTGGAGTCAAATGTATACATTATCGATTATCATAGATTTTTGCTCGGAAAATTAAAAGGGTATATAGGCCAAGCTAAGATAAAGCTAGGCAAAAAGGCAAGAAAAGGACAGCAATATCATCAATAATGATCAGTTATAAAACGCAATCGATAGAGCAAACCTGTGAAGCTTTAAAGCTTTCTTTTTTTTCTATGCATATTCGATTTTACAGTCGTTTACTATTCAGAGAACTATTCAGCACATCCTGATGCGAAGCAGAGATTGCTACTTTTTTCGGATGTTTTTTTTTTATGGAGTCAGAACTGCCCAAAGTGAATTGACTACCGACTTAGTTAGCGGCACTCGCTAGAACAAATTTTGCCTGTAAATCCCAAATTTTGCCTGTAAATTGTACTACTGCATGAAATGAAAATGAAGAAAGAATTATGATTTTTAATACATCATTTTAAAATTTGCAACTTACTAGGCACTCCAGAAACTAATCGTAATGGACGCAACACACGGAACGCTCTCAGCGCTTTCACATCGAAACCATCCTTCATTATACTGGATAATGTGGTGCTGATCATTCTGAAATTTGAAAGAGAAAATTATGGAAATTGTTAGTATTATCATTAGATAAACGGCCTTATTATTACATTAGTTAACAGAATAAAATAACTAATGGCAAATTGAACTTCTTCTTCTTCTTATATGGCACAACAACCGATGTCGGTCAAGGCATGCCTGTATTAACTAGTGAAGTGAGCTTGGCTTTCTATGACTTACTGTTACCATAGCACAGTGGTCGGCAAACTTTTGAGGCAAAGGGCCACATTTAGTAAATGATCTAAAGCCGCGGGCCAGGAGAATGCGGTTTTTGTGTTATTGTGGTTCAATTATTACATTATATAATTTTAGAAACAAAATAATTGGTTTATAATATCAAGCAATGCGATTGGTATTATTGCTGTTTTCCTTTAATTGTGTCATCCAAGTATGATTCAAAATTGATAATACCTACTTATATTTTTTTTAATACAAAAATATAAATAATAAATTTTTTATGCGACCTTCATTTCGATAGTCTCATTATGGTGATAAAATAATGTTAATATCACATAACGATTGCATTGAAAAATGGACAACAATTGTTGACAACAATTTTTTCATGGGTTTATCTTAACCTGCACTAACAAAACGTTAATTACACTTTCAGTAGCAGACAAAATTTGACGCCTCTATCAGTCGAACTCAAACCATTATGGTCGAACCACGAGTCGAACTCAAACCATGAACCATACCGTAGTCCGCAAAGTGGTCCAACATCCGTCACCTGTGTCCCATCGATTTTTTCTGCACCAACGTGATGCAAAACCTGTACTCTAACAATTTTGTAGCGAAAACTAAGGAGGAATTGATGAAAATCGAAGGTAGAACTTAAATCATGCATGTCTTCGTCCATCATGGTGAAAATTCCTAATAACTGACGAAAGGCAATTCGCAAAGTCTTTAACTTATTTGTGCAAGTAATCTGAAATAATTTCCTTTCAACAGATGTAAAAGTAAAGAAATTATCTTTCTTAGTTTTTTTCTACAGCCAGTCGAAAATGGCATATTTTAGTCACAGTCGTTACAAGGTACAGTATCGGACAAAATGATAGGGCATTGGTTTTTTCAACGCACCATGCACTCGTTGGGACAGGTTTATGTGTGGTTTGTATTGGTTTGTGTTTGTGTGTGTGTGTGTGTGTGTGTGTGTTTGTATGTGTTTGTATGTATTTATGTGTGTGTGTATATGTTTGAGTGTGTTTTTGTGTGTGTGTGTTGGTGTCAAAAGTATGTCGTTTGTATAGATTTGTTAGTAGTTTTTTGTGTTTTGGGTTAGGTTTTTGATGAAATAAGCAGGACCACTGCCCTCGCGAGCTGTGTTTCTTCGATATATTAACAATCTTTCGGTCGTTAATTCGCCGTGGTCTTCCGAGGACGTCTGGGTGACTTGCGCGTTTCGGTTGTCCGAAGCGCGTTTGCTACAAAAGTGCGCGATCGTTCTATCACGAACTCGATCGTTTTGCGCCTAATGCCAACAGCCGCCATTCGCTTTATGATATGGCGCTGATAATCGGTACAATGTTTACCTCGACCCATTGTTACTAACATGGCTTGCTTGGACCGTGCTTGAACGCGCTGGTTAAAAACTTAGACACGTGCTCTGCCTGCGTTCTGCTTGTATACGTGATGAATTACATAGTTGTAGAGCAGCGAAAAAAGCGTATGGATAAAAACTATCATTGAGTAAGCGAGTGGGCGTCTACCCATTCAAGTCGAGAACAAAATACTGCCGCGCTCATGAAACAAAACGCCCATTGAAAAGAACAACTGCGCGCCTGCTCAATGCACGCACAAAGTTTCCTATGCACACACGAGGTTCAACGCAAAGATGCACGCAGGCCTTTCAATGGCGTGTACTGGCGAAACACCTATGAGGGAATGCCGAGTTCATTGCTATTGTGCGCGTTTCCATTTCGCATCGCTGTCGCATTTACATTCATCAAACAGCACACCTGCGGTTACGTCCGAGGAACAAGCGCTGCTGTCGATGCTAACTATAGCGTTTATCCAAGTGTGAACGCACGCTGTTTCACATGATAACACACATTATCAGAATACTTTCGACGCAATATGACATCATGTCAAGCTACGTTTCTTCAGACACAAACACGCGCACTCGAAAATACACATTAAAAAGCAGCTCTCTTTCTCCCACTCACACACACACACATACACATACACACACACACACACACACACACACACACACACACACACACACACACACACACACACACACACACACACACACACACACACAACACAAGTAACGTGGTAAAACAAATGCGCGGTGCGATGAAAAAAAAGGCCCTATCTTATTGTCCGATACTGTACACGGTGGCGGTGCAAATCGAACCACAAACCATGGTCGATTGAAACTTGTAGAGTTTAATTAAAACCAGCTCCGACAAGTCACAAAGCACAAGCGACAAACTGCACTTTAAAGTTTTAAAGTTTTTTACATTATCATGCAAAAGTGACGTGGATATTGACCTCGAGCTCGAACATACTGAACGATCCGTCATTCCATAGTACTTTAATCAAAAGATGAAAAAGTACGATGGTTTAGTATGATATATTAAAAGATCTTCAGTAATTTGTGTAAGAATCGTTTCTTCCCATCTGTCAAAATCAGTCAAATACTTTCGCGGGCCGGATTGAATGTTGTGGCGCGGGCCGGACTTTGCCGACCGCTGCCATAGCAGAATAGTCAGTCCTACGTATGGGGGCACAGTCTATTCGGGCCTTGAACCCATGACGGGCATGTTGTTACGTCGTACGAGTTGACGACTGTACCACCAGACCGGCCCAAATTGAACTATATTATTTAAATAAGCAAAGTAATGATTGCACTCGATGAACATTTCGAGGGCTACGAGCGATGGACTAAGCTATTCTAATAAGTTAATCTCTACTTTACTGAAAACATCACCCATACTTTTCCATACGTCTACACTTATTTTTGTGCTTCTACCACATGATGTTCATTTACTTTTTAAGTTAATCTCTACTTTACTGAAAACTTTACTGAAAAGTTAATCTCTACTTTACTGAAAACATCACCCTGTAATATGTTTGATGGCTGTTACGGTCGCCATGTGGTATGTTTTGAGATAGTCACGGTATGTTCGATTTTGGGACGGTTGCCATGTAGTAACTTTGAACTCGCGTTGGTCAGGGTGGCCTTCGTCATCGTTTGCCGAATTAAGTAGAACTGAGGTGGATACTGTTTCGAAGCGGACGTTCGACACTTGATCGTCCAGGCGATCATAGAAACCTTTAGGAGGTTTCCCTTACTGGAAACGTTGGAGTTTAGAGGCCTTACCTTGGGTAGGGGGACATATCTAAACTCTTTAAATGAGAACTCGATAGATGTAGGATGGGCATAGTCCTATCCTGACAGTCCGAACGAATCTGACTTGCCATGACCGGAGTTGGTTTTACTTATACTCAAATGAAGTTAAGGGTTTCTCACATTTGGTTCCGGGTTGTATGTTGGAAAGTTATTGTTTTCACTAAGCTAGTTACGTTTGTCTTTTGTTGACAAGAACGATGGTTCTTGTCACTAAGTTCCTGTTTTGGGTTTAATGCTTCTACTGTTCCTGCTTTGGGTTATAAAGCATAAACTGTTCCTGCTTATGTTGTACGTTTCGGTTGGTTCTGTTAAGTGTGTCACAATTGTTTTTATATGAACGGTGTGGCCTGAGCTCTTCCGGGTGTGTATGGTATGATCTGATTTACTGAATGTGTTATAATGAATGTGTTACAATGGTGTGACTTGGCTTTCCAAAGTGTGTTACTATGTGTCTATGGCTGATAGTGTGTATTACAATATGTTCTGTATAGCAGATATGCTACACCTCCCCCCTTTAATAGAATAACGTAAATAATGAAATTGTTTGAAGTTATTCTTTTCATTTAATTAAACTGATTTTTTTTTGCTATGCTTTTTTTTGGTTTAGTAATAAAATCATTTCTTATCTCTTAAGGTGGGTAATATTTTATGTAAATAGATCTATTGTTTAGAGATAAAGAATTGGGAATATTTAATTTTCCTATAAAATATTTAGATTTTCCTATAATTTGTTCGTTAGGTTCACATATAGAGTTTTCTGCTTTTATAGATATTATGACTTTTAGCATGGAGATAACATTATGAAATTTTACTAGGAGCTCTTTTAGATACTTTTCGTAAGCAATAGTTCTTCTTGGTTCTTTTACGTTTACATCACATAATGTGGAATAATTCATTTTTCTAGCCTTGTTATCCTGGCAACATAATTCATTGTTTGATTCATTTATATAATTCTTCTTTGATTTGATGCTACGTTTTCTTCTCTTTAGATGTTTTAGCTCGGTTGTATGATTTTTGTTGCAAGAAATCTCATCATTTATTTCTATTTTGTCTAGCAGTAATAAACTATCTGTCACTTGTTCTTCAACAATATTTTTCTCATTGTCATTACTTGTTGTAATCATTTGTATATGTTGTTTGTTTTCATGTTTATAATCATGTTTAGTATCATTTTCATATTCTTTTGTTAAGTTATTATTTTCTTTAATTATTCTTTCAGAGTCGTCTCTTGACTTATTCATATCATTGATTGTTTCATCATTCAATGCATTTCTTTTTGTTGATTTATCTTCAAGTTTTCTGTTTAAATAGTTCGTTTTGCTTTTAATATTTTTATAATCTTTTTGAGTTCGATCGTTCATTTGAATAGTATCTGTATAGTCTTCGTAATTTTGATTATTGAATTGTGTATGATTGTTTTGTTCTGTTCTTACATAACAGCATTGGATTTTATTGGAATTGTTCTGACTATTGTTTTTATAGTTGTATTCGCGATTATTGTATCCTTGGTTAATTTGACTCATACTACTACAATCGCTTAACTGATGGTGGCGTTTATAGAAACTGAAATTGTTATTATTTCTATAACTGAATTTGTTGGAGGGTGTTTTAGTTGTTATTGATTGATTAAAGTTTGGGTAAATTTGATAATTAACTTGGGTATCTTTGTGTTGAAAATCCCTATTGTTGTTTCTGTTGTTGTTCTGTGCATATCTTACGGGTGGGAACCTGGGTAGGTTTTGTGTCTGAAATCTATTATTATTTTGGAATTTGTTGAAATTATTCCTTCCTTGGTAGTTGTTTCCATACTCTCTATTGTTCCTGTTAGCGTTTGCATATAGGATCTTTATACGATCATTATTTCCCTTTTTCATTCTGTCTTCTAGCTCCAACTCTACTGCTCGCTCTATTGCTTCATGCAAGGTTTCGAATTTACTCGATCTCATTATAATTTTTGTCTCGAAATTTTTGAGTCCATAACTCAATGCACTGATTCCTGATTTAGTTGCCTTTTTTCTTGCTACTTCTGGCGCTATCTCTTCTGCAATGTATGCTTCTTCTAGTTGTTGCGTTAATTTTTCAATAACGCTTCCAAAATCTTCTATCCTTCCAATCTGTTTAGTATTGTCCATTTTCAATACTAAGATCTCTGGTGTTACCTTTATGCTGCACCTGTCTTGTAATTTGCTAATTATATCTTCGATTGAGGTTGGGTTTTCCCCTACGACAATTCGCGCTTTTCCTGTAAGACGTCCTAATACCAGTTCTATTATTGTTTCTTTATTTTCCGGATTTACTATTTTCTTTAGTACGTTTAAATTTGACACCATACTTTTCAAATCCTTCTCATTACCATCATACTTTGATATGAGAGAAGTGGTGATTTTAATTAATTCCATAATGTCAGCCATTTTGTCTGGTTTAGTTTCTATTGTTAGTCAAATTGCCTAAAGAGGCAGAGCCTACATTTGTTCAGCTGTTTCACCTGATCATAATTTATGTCTGATTCTTCTATTTTCTCTAACAATTTTTGCATCGTTCAATTTGTTATTGTTGGTATTGTCACAGTCTATAGACAATTTAAGTAAATTCCTAGCCTGTTTTTGCTACTTTATGCAGTCTGATCAGTAAAATTTCGTATTTACGGTACCTTTTTTTAAATACATAGCATGTATCTTTGTTGTTGCTGCTCATGATGATGCCTCGTTACCGGTGCCTGGTGTTTAATTGGTGCTTGGTGTTTACTCGATGTCTGATAAGAATTTCTACGATGTCATCAGTCGTCACTCGACGTCTTGTCGAGGTTGGGACCCTATGTCCATTCGCGCATGCCAATCCATATTGGGCAGTGAACTCGCCTTGTCTTTTCGTCTTCCACGTTGGGAACGGTTGTTCCATTCAATCACACTGGTTACATCTCGTGGACTGTATTCTCGCCATTCATTCTATCACCTTTCCGATAAACATCACTTCTACATAGGTATTGCTTATGGTTTCACTGCACTGCTTCTCATTACTCATGACATCATTATTTCCGTTTACTTTAGTTTTGGGGTTGATGCGATGTTCCTCACTTCAAGGTAACTCTAGTTTGCAAACTGATCGCTTAAGGGTTTATTCATAATGTTATTGCATTTTTGCACGTTGAGGAAGGTTGTCACAACACTTTTTTTTGCATAATTGCATTATATCACACTTTTTTCGCCCTTCAAACGGTTCATCACTTATGTTTTCGATGAGTTGTCATTTTGTACACCACACTGTATTTGCTTTTGGTCGCTCATTCATAGCGATTGTTTTTTTTTTTTTTGTTATATGGGTCACTTGTGCCAGTTGCGTTGTTCAATACAAATTTGCACATTTGACACTTTTTTCCGTCGTATACCGGTTATGGTCAAAAACGCACGTTTTTTTACACTATTTGATGCGTTAGCACGATACTGCTGTACGTTACCGTTGTACGTATCACAAATAATTTGTTTAAACTTCTGCCCGTCGATTGCAGATTAAGGTCACGGTCGCCATGTAATATGTTTGATGGCTGTTACGGTCGCCATGTGGTATGTTTTGAGATAGTCACGGTATGTTCGATTTTGGGACGGTTGCCATGTAGTAACTTTGAACTCGCGTTGGTCAGGGTGGCCTTCGTCATCGTTTGCCGAATTAAGTAGAACTGAGGTGGATACTGTTTCGAAGCGGACGTTCGACACTTGATCGTCCAGGCGATCATAGAAACCTTTAGGAGGTTTCCCTTACTGGAAACGTTGGAGTTTAGAGGCCTTACCTTGGGTAGGGGGACATATCTAAACTCTTTAAATGAGAACTCGATAGATGTAGGATGGGCATAGTCCTATCCTGACAGTCCGAACGAATCTGACTTGCCATGACCGGAGTTGGTTTTACTTATACTCAAATGAAGTTAAGGGTTTCTCACATTTGGTTCCGGGTTGTATGTTGGAAAGTTATTGTTTTCACTAAGCTAGTTACGTTTGTCTTTTGTTGACAAGAACGATGGTTCTTGTCACTAAGTTCCTGTTTTGGGTTTAATGCTTCTACTGTTCCTGCTTTGGGTTATAAAGCATAAACTGTTCCTGCTTATGTTGTACGTTTCGGTTGGTTCTGTTAAGTGTGTCACAATTGTTTTTATATGAACGGTGTGGCCTGAGCTCTTCCGGGTGTGTATGGTATGATCTGATTTACTGAATGTGTTATAATGAATGTGTTACAATGGTGTGACTTGGCTTTCCAAAGTGTGTTACTATGTGTCTATGGCTGATAGTGTGTATTACAATATGTTCTGTATAGCAGATATGCTACAACCCATACTTTTTCATTCGTCTATACTTATTTTTGTACTTCTACCACATGATGTTCATTTAATTTTTAACAGGAAATCTGTAATTTGATGCCCGCTAAACGTTGCAAGGGTCTACATTGTACCTTCTGATTGAACTTTTCTGGCATTGGGGCCCTTTCCGTTTTAAGTTCGTAGGCTGAAATTTCAGCCTGTCAGCTGTTTGCATTCTACAGCAGTTTTCGAGCAGCTATTCAAGTAGGTATAATATACATGTGGGCTTATCTCAAGGTGTATGAATTTGGAAGACTGATTTTTATCGCTTCTGCTTCTGAATGCAGATTTTAAGACAGTTTTGTTTATTCGTCAAGCCTCCAGAAAGCTTGATTGAGCAAAAGCCCCACCCGTCCTGTCAAAAAATCCTCTTTTGTATGAATTCAATTCAAGTTTTGTTTCCACTTGCGTCCGCTAGCTTAATTAGAAAGAAATGTGCTGCATATCACACGCACGTTTGCTTCGATCGTGTGTCTTTTTGATACCCCCAACAGCAGAGCCGGTCGCAAAGATGGTGGTTCCAATAAAATGGTTGTGTTGTCTCTCTGGTAGCGAGATCAAAACTGCACCGACTTTGTAGCCGCAGCGGATGAAAATGTACGCATCAGAATCAAATAGTTTTGGGGTTTCCACAGGCACGCACACACGCACGCACAAACACGCACGCACACATGCATGAACGCCCGCACGCCAGCACGCATGCACTAACGCACGCACGCACACACGCACGCACGCACACATGCACGCACGCTAGCACACACCCACGAAAGCGCGCACGCAGGCACGCACCCCTGAAGACGCGCACGCAAGCACGCATCCCCCACCAAACCCCCCCCCCCCCCCCCCTGCATGATCGATGACGGCTACCTTATCGGTAGATAGGCTGCTTTAGCTATCTTGTAGCGCATCCTCATCTCTAGCGCCGGGCGGGGGATCGCAGCATGATAGAGTGAACGGTCACTTTCCCCGCGCTGTGTGTGTGTGTGTGTGTGTCGCGACCCGAAAACTCGAGACAGATTTCAACACATTAAAAAAAAATATTGCCGCTATACATTGTGCTACATGATGCTTAGAAGGTCGTTGAAGCATCAAACATGTTCAAATTAAAAAAAAAATATTATATTAGTGCTAGACGTTCTCCTACGCTCGTTTTAACACTTTGACCGCCGGCCTGACGTCACAGTTTGCGAGTGAGCACGTAGCGCATGACAAGAGAGCGATGAGAGCGACAATTGTTCGTGCGACTATTATCACTCTTTTGTTTCATTTCGATAAGCGGCGTAGCACATGTCGTTCTCGTTCTCTCTTTCCTAACTCATTCGTTATCAAGAGAATTGGTGAGCGCCAGATGCAGAGCTGAGCGGTGAACAAAGCCGTCGTGCGATTTCATATGACGCGGCGCTTAAAGTGTTAAATAAGCTTCTTCACCCTCGATTGTCACGGGCATCGAATGGTCTCATCAGGCACGAAATAAAATAAACCATCAATACACCGGTAACACTTTAAATCCCAATCCAGCTTCTCCCACAGCGTCTCAAGGTCACACACAAATTAATAAATGCTAACAGCCACCAACAACAATACACAACAGCAATGCACATATATGAATCAACGCATACACCGCAATAACCCACTCAGCTGGCGGCGGAAAGCACGAGCAGAAGCGCAAGTAAGGCAAGGCAGGGTGAAGGAGGGAGAAGAAGCGGACGAAAAAATGGGCGCCAATATTTTTGAATTTTTTGACCGTTTTTTTTGCTCCGCCGCCATAAATAGTTCGTCCATTCCGCCTACAGAGGGCGCAACACCGGCGCAGGCCTGCGCAGGAATCGCTGAAGTCCCGCGCGGGAGACCAGCCAAAATCTGCGCTGGCCAGCGCAGGCTTTGGTACATTTCCTGCGTAGGAAACTGCTCGTATTTGCGCAGCGGGGTACCAAAGCCTGCGCTGGCCAGCGCAGATTTTGGCTGGTCTCCCGCGCGGGACTTCAGCGATTCCTGCGCAGGCCTGCGCAGGTTTAGCTCCATCTGTTGGCGAAATGCACGAACTAATTATGGCGGCGGAGCAAAAAAAACGGTAAAAAAATTCAAAAATGTTGACGCCCATTTTTTCGTCCGCTCCTACTCCCTCCCTCACCCTGCCTTGCCTTATTTGAGCTTCTGCCCGTGCCTTCCGCCGCCAGCTGATTGGCTGTTGCGGTGTATGCGTTGATTCATATATGTGCATTGCGGTTGTGTATTGTTATTGGTGGCTGTTAACATTTATTAATTTGTGTGTGACCTTGAGACGCTGTGGGAGAAGCTGGATTGGGATTTGAAGTGTTATCGGTGTATTGATGGTTTATTTTATTTCGTGCCGCTGCTGATGAGACCATTCGATGCCCCTGCCAGTTGAGGGTGAAGAAGCCTATTTAAAACAAGCGTAGGAGAACGTCTAACACTAATCTAATATTTTTTTTTAATTTGAACATGTTTGATGCTTCAACGACCTTCTAAGCATCATGTAGCACAATGTATAGCGGCAATATTTTTTTTTGATGAGACCATTCGATGCCCGTGACAATCGAGGGTGAAGAAGCCTATTTAAAACAAGCGTAGGAGAACGTCTAACACTAATATATATATTTTTTTAATTTGAACATGTTTGATGCTTCAACGACCTTCTAAGCATTATGTAGCACAATGTATAGCGGCAATATTTTTTTTTTTTTAAATGTCCCGTCAAACATTGCGAGGGTTGCAAGTGGTATCATCTGCTCGAAATCTTAAGATTTTTTTAAAAATATTTTAAAATATTAAATTTTTATTCATTTATTATTGCTTTGCTGTGTGATTTGTCGAAAAGATTACTATTTAAATTTTTGTGGATTGTTTCAAAATAAAATCTCAAAATTTAGGTGTTTAGTAAGCTTTAATTTGCAATGTTATACCTGCTCTCTATAATTGTGGGGTGCTATAATTATTACTGCTAAAACTAGCGGCGAAAAAACTGCCTAGGCTTGCAAGCTCTTCAATGCGAGGGCTCTGGGGCGGTGAACTTGTATGGCGTGCGAGCCCTCGCGCGCCCTCGCAAATCGCTGTCAATTGCATGGCGGGAGGGGTGAAAAAACTATCAAGGCTCGCAAGCTCTTTAATGCGAGGGCTCTGGGGCGGTCAACTTGTATGGCGTGCGAGCCCTCGCAAATCACTGTCAATTGCATGTCGGGGTGTTGAAATCTGTCTCGAGTTTTCGGGTCGCGACACACACACACACACACAGCGCGGGGAAAGTGACCGTTCACTCTATCATGCTGCGATCCCCCGCCCGGCGCTAGAGATGAGGATGCGCTACAAGATAGCTAAAGCAGCCTATCTACCGATAAGGTAGCCGTCATCGATCATGCAGGGGGGGGGGGGGGGGGGTTTGGTGGGGGTGCGCGCTTTCGTGGGTGTGTGCTAGCGTGCGTGCATGTGTGCGTGCGTGCGTTTGTGCGTGCGTGCGTTAGTGCATGCGTGCTGGCGTGCGGGCGTTCATGCATGTGTGCGTGCGTGTTTGTGCGTGCGTGTGTGCGTGCCTGTGGAAACCCCAAAACTATTTGATTCTGATGCGTACATTTTTATCCGCTGCGGCTACAAAGTCGGTGCATTTTCGATCTCGCTACCAGAGAGACAACACTGAGGCTTGAACACTTTTCAGGCCTTGAGTACCACGTAGCCGGATAGTCAGCTCTTGCTACGGTGGACGGTTCATGCGCGGTTAGAACCCACGACGGGCATGCTGTTAAGATGTGCGGAATGATAGCGGTGCTGCGAGACCGCTCCTATCCAGCGTGCAACTTGCATACTGCCACACTGTCTCCTGCCCGATGCATACGCTGCAGGCAGGGGGAAGGATGCACCTCCACAGTAAAAAAAAAACACCGTCATGAACCAGCGGTGGATCTAACGGTAGGCGGACTAGGCGGTCGCCGAAGATCGCTAGTCTGTAGTATGCCGTATGTCTACAAGTGGACAGAATATTAGCGACAAGGGCCCCCGGAAAGATGTTCGTTGATGCCCCGTGGCTGGAGAACCATCTGCACCCCTCTCCTCTCCTCCCCACGCCGGCAACAATTTTAGGGCTTGAGACCGATGATCGTAGGGGCCCCATTTAGGTGTACTGTTCAATCTCCCAACAGCTGTGTGCCACTACCTCCCTCCTCCCGGTCATTAGTTACAATTTACAGGGGCCTCAATTCGTCTTTCCGTCTAGGGCGGAACGGAAAGTTGATGAAAAACAGCGCCGGGATGAACGTGTTAATGCGAATTAGGGTTCTGCGCGTTGCACAGCAAACCCTCCAGCGTGAGTTAGCGATTCCTTAGTCAATTTTACATTGCAGCGTTTGAACTCATTGCGCTTTTTTGGTTTGATTTGTGAAAATGAAACTTCATCGCCGTAATTTTTGTGAACGGATTTTTGAAGCGCCACAACAGCTCGCGAGCATTGACCACACGCGAGAAAGAGATAGCGCTATGGAGGGAAAGAGCACGGACGACGGCTGACAGCGATTGGCCGTCTGACGCACCAACACATTCAAACCTTCGACAGCGCGCTCAGGCGAGGGGTACGAGGCGAAGCCAGGGACGGGTAGCTCGACGATCTGCTCGACAAATTTGCTGTTGGAGGGAAAAAGATGGCATGATAAAATTCTCCGAACGGCATGATTTCTTCCGTCGCTTTGCGCAGCGGAACTCTTTGGACATTTGGACATAACTCAAATCCTTCGCAATCTTGAACGTAATATGTGCGATAAATTGCTTTTCTCCGAAGTTTACGAAGCTGTGCTTCGCTGTTTGAACAAACAGCTTAATGAATAAATAAAATTTTGTTTAAATACGTTTCTTTAAATTGAATTAAGTCTCTTGATATTCATTAATCTTTGTTTGTCTTACTTACCCGATTAGAACAATCGTAAAATCCAACATATTCCACCGACTTCGAAGATATGCTCCAGGGTGCATGATGAATCCATAAGCAATCAATTTCATCACACACTCAAGAGTAAATATTATTAGAAAGATATGTTCCACTTTTTCCAACATGGCATTTGTTGAATTTGAATCACCGTTTGGGAAAGGTGTGTATGTTGCTAAAGCAACGCAGTTAGCAAAAATCGTTAGAAGAATTAGATATTCGAAAGGCCTGTAAGAGAAGGATAATTAAGAGATTTAAAATTAGAATCTTTACTTGTAACATACGATTTAAAAAACGAGAATTATTTCTGCATAACTTAACGCATGTATCCAAAGAAATCATGATTATACAATTTAATACAGAAAAAAGAACACTACATCACAAAACCAAGAGGGTTTAACTAAATCATTTAGTAGAGTAAACAATTACTTGCACGATATTACGATGATGATGTTTAAACACATGATTTACTATTCGTTAGTGTATTTATACTCATACGAGCGCTAAAGCTTTTTCGTTATAAACCATCAGTGTTGTCTATTAGTGCACAGTGGATACAAGCTTCCGCCTAAATATGTTTTTAATATTAATATTTGAAAGCTGCTACTATTTTTGCTTGGTACACGGACTAGCTCCAACCCCTCGAGCGGATGGTGGCATGTGGCTAACCAGGAAGAGGGTGAACATCTCAGAAAACTGGGGGTCTGAACGTCAGGGGAGTAACCCGACGCTAAACAAAATCGTCACGTGAGCGTGGGGCCAACCTCCCAGTTCCATGCACTAACTGACTACATAACGCTCAAGAAATTTTTGAATGTACTCAACGATACCGACCTTACGCTATGCCCCAGGACTACTCTTAGAATGCCTGGGCTCATGGAACGTAGTTTGTTAAAATTCAGAACTTATCGAGGAGCCAATATCGCTTCCGATCACTAGTTGGTTGGGTTAGTACTACATTGTAGTGTAGCATATCTACTATACATAACTTATTATAATACACACTATCAGCTATAAACACATTGTAACAAACTTCGGAAAGCCAAACCACATTATTACAACACATCATCAAATCAATCCACACCATAGCAACATTCCCAGACCATACCGTTCATAGAAAAAACAAAAGAGATACACTAATCGAAATTAACCGCAACTCAAGCGTTAATGCATCAAAGTAGACTAACAGAGAACGCATAGCAACTTATCGCTAAAGGTGCAGCGTTGCCAAAAATCGACGAACGCACCCGTTCTTTTGCTAGAACAGTTGAAACATTCCAGAACTTTCGAAAAATACTAAAAGCAAAGCATAACGAATTTATACAATGTATAAATTTCACCTAAAATCAATAACCTTTAATTGCGAAAAAAACATATTCCATAACATCTTTTGAGTACAGATAAAACCAACTCCGACCGTGGCAAGTAGTGATGGGTAATCCGGAGCGGAGTCATTGATTAACTCCGACTCCGGTGCGCAAAATATGACTCCGGCTCCGGATCATAACTAGATTCGACTCCGGATCAGTCCGGATCAGTCCGGATCACTCCGGATTACTCCGGATTACTCCAGATCACTCTGGATTACTCCGGATCACTCCGGATTACTCCGGATCACTCTGGATTACTCCGGATCACTCCGGATTACTCCGGATCACTCCGGTTTACTCCGGATCACTCCGGATTACTCCGGATCACTCCGGATCACTCCGGATCACTCCGGATTACTCCGGATCACTCCGGATTACTCCGGATCACTCCGGATTACTCCGGATCACTCCGGATCACTCCGGATCACTCCGGATCAGTTTTCGTACATATTAGATGTACGACTTGAAAGTCAATGAACTCATCAAGAATTGTCTAAACGATAATGGACAATCATTCCGGATCCGGAGTGATCCGGAGTGATCCGGAGTGATCCGGAGTGATCCGGAGTAGTCCGGAGTGATCCGCTAAACAGTCCGGAGCAACTCCGAGTCCGACTCCGAGGGGTGCCGGAGTCGGATCAATCCGACTCCGGAAAAAAATTGTATTCACCCATCACTAGTGGCAAGTCAGATTTGTTCGGACTGTCAGGATAGGACTATGCTCATCCAACAACTATCGACTTTTCATTTAAAGAGTTTAATTATGTCCCCCTACCCAAGGTAAGGCTTCTAAACTTCATTGAGATGAATGGTGACAAGTGCAGTCCTGTGAATGTGTAGCTCCCGTTTGTGAACTGTGAAAACTTGTGAAATAGAGAGCTAAGTGTTATCTTGTTTTCTTCTACTTGTTACTTAATGTTAGTGTTACCTGTGGTATCATTGTTTAGTATTTGTATTATTGTTTTGTGAATGTAAAATATGGGTGAAGTATCTCGGTCGACTGCGTCACTGCGTTGTCGAAAGTGATTAATCTTTTCTCGGTATGTGTTTGAGTTTGTACTAGATATACGTATCGTTGACCGTTTGACAAGCAACTCCTGACTAAGGCTTCCTGGACAAGATTATCAGTGATTTGCGAGGGCGCGCGAGAGCTCACACGCCATACAAGTCCACAGCCCCAGAGCCCTCGCATTGAAGAGCTTGCGAGCCTTGGCAGTTTTTTCGCCCCTAGTTTTAGCAGTCATAATATTATAAATATATATATATATATATATATATATATATATATATATATATATATATATATATATATATATATATATATATATATATATATATATATATATATATATATAATGTTATAACTGCTAAGATAAGGGACGTAAAAACTGCCTAGGCTCGCAAGCTCTTCAATGCGAGGGTTCTGGGGCTATCAACTTGTATGGCGTGCGAGCCCTCGCGCGCCCTCGCAAATCGCTGTCAATTGTATGGCAGGGAGCCTACCGGTCAAACATTGCGAGGTGCTGCTCGAAATCTTATGGTATTTTAAATAATCTTTGATTTTTATTCATGGATTTTTTTGCGGTAGTATTTATCGAAAAGATTACTATTTAAATTTTTGTGGATTTTTTAAAATAAAATGACAAAATTCAGGTGCTTAGTATGCTACAATTTGCACTGTTATACCTGCTCTTAGGGTGCTATAATTATAACTGCAAAAACTACGGGTGAAAAAACTACCATGGCTCGCAAGCTCTTTAATGTGAGGGCGCTGGGGCTGTGAACTTGTATGCGGTGCGAGCCCTCGCGCGCCCTCGCAAATCGCTGTCAATTGCATGGGGGGATGCTATACACCTGTATTTTGACATTTTATTTTGTAAAATTCCACAAAAATAGGAGTAGTGATCTTTTCGACAAATAACACCGCAAAAACAATTAAATGAATAAAAAAAGATGATTATTTAAAATACCATAAGATTTCTAGCAGATGATACATCTCGCAACCCTCGCAATGTTTGACGGATAGGCAGTTTTTTCGCCCCTAGTTTTAGCAGTTATGATTATAGCACCTCGATTGCAGATATAACAGTGCGGTTTGTAGCATACTAAACACCTGAATTTTGACATTTTATTTTGCAAAAATTCCCAAAAATTGGTAATGTTATCTTTTTTTGCTGTTGTTTAACGAACAGCACCGAAAAACAATCAATGAATAAAAAACAAAGTATTGGGACTGTTTGCTACGAAAATGCCCAACGACCTGTCATAAACAGGAGGCATCCGAAGATAGCCAGAAAACCCGAACCAATACGAACCAAACTGATCAGGACAGGGATAAAAAGGAGCTGTAGGGCAACATTGGGGGCTTTTGAACCAATTAGCGGGAGAAAACGACTAATTTTTGGCGCGTTTCTACAATAAATGAATGACAAAAAATTCCACCCGTTTGTGGTTGTTTTAGTTTCTAAAACAAAAATTATATAAAATACCATCAGATGTCGAGCAGATGATACTACTCGCAATCCTCGCAATATTTAACGGAATGTTTAGTGAAACATGTTTTGGAACAGTTGTAAAAAATCAGAATAAAAAAAATTAAAATATATGTATTTTTACACCATACTTATATGACCACCCACCCAACTAGGTAATAAATAATTTGGCTTAGGTTTAGCCGTTCAATTTGTAATGATATGTATAGCAACGCGTGTAATTATATTTACAGAACTTATTCCAATAGTTTTTTAGTTCCAAATATTCTTCTAAAGTCATATAGAATGAAATAATTGCCCCGATAGTCGGGACGATACGGTGGTCTATTAGTATCAGTTGAACTATATACTATGCTTTGAATGTACATAACTCAAAGCCATGCCATATTTTTTAACATAAAAAGAAGCATTGTGATTAAAAATACAAAAAAAAGTGAAATAAGATATTTTTTACCAATAAAAATACAAATCCCCTTATAAAATGTATCACCTACCCGGGTAGGTGGCCTTGAAGATGAAGGTGTATTTTTGATCAAAGAAATTGTTAGGAACGCGACTCTTTTAATTTTATAAATTTCATTTAGAATTTTTTTTTTTACGAGCAATCGTCACGACGATAACATTTTAAAGCTTAACGGACAGTTATTAATTGCAGGTAGAAAGAAACGAAAAGAAAGATATGACAATATTTCGTAGAATCAACATACTTCGCAAGCCATCTTTTTATATTTATCCAAAATAATAAAACATAGACAGGAAATGGTATACGAACATGCGTAACATAAATAAGTTCAGATTTCTATAACGAATTCAGCTGAACAAACTTTGCAACAGGATGGCGCAGAATAATCAACAGTTCAGTCTAGTCAAACATCATACTTAGGAATCACTATCGCTATCCGAAATAAATAATATCCTTTTCGAAGTTCGCCATACGAATTAAGCATAACGCGATCTGCATACGCACAACTCGGTGCAATAAAACAATAGTTTAGATACGCGAGCGGCCCATCCATGACAAATAACATAATCAACCCACGCCCACACAACAATTAGAAGAGGGTAAAACAATAACGGGCGAACATTTACATCCTCGGTCCTCGCGGAAAAGGAAGGAGACAAGCGATCCAGGTAAAAATAAGATAAAGGTGTACCCCGGAAAATCGGGTTAACCTAAGAATCAAAATAGAACATACTACATTTTTCATTGTTAATAAACGCTTGCAATCTTAAACTCAAGCTGAAAGGTCGTGAGTGTGATGTTAATTTATTCTTCCCAACGTTTCAGTGGAAAAGCCTGCGCGTAGGCATCGGTCTTGATCTAGCTCATTGATCAGGCCAAAAAGATAATTGTAAAACACTTTTAAGTTTTTTTACAGAAACGAAGGATACAACACTCAACGAAGGGGGTTTGCGCGAACAACAGCTATTTCTTGAGCATTTAGATTTTCTCGTTCTACGAAAAACTCTTTACTCGTTATGAAGGGTACCTTCTTCTTCTTTTATTTGGCGTAACGTCCTACGCGGACATGCCGGTCTGTACAGGATTTCGATACTTTATTGATTACCACGCAGCCGGATAGTCAATCCTTGCTGTACCACGCGGGGACTGTTTATACTAGGCTTGAACCCATTTCTACAACCCACGAGCATGTAGGTAACCGACAGGGTTTTACAGTCCAATAAATAACTGTCCTACTTCTTAATGCAGTGCCTGATTTAGAAAACACACGTTTATTTAATGAAATTATTTGAAGTATGTTAATGTTTAAGTGTGTTAATGTGAAGTATGTAAGTATGTTTAATCGAAGTCGATAATTATTTAAATCATGTGGACAATGTACAAAAAACGGTATTAACGGTTGAAGTATTAACAAATAGTGGACAATCGTGTTTTCTGAATTGGACATTGTATTCTAATGTTTTTATTGGACTGTAAAACCCTGTATCACTTATTCTGAATCGCAATGTACTTTAATTTCGTTTGGTAGATATTACCGACAAGAGCAACACATTTTAATGTTTATTCTAACTAGCCCAGAACATCGGAAAATCGGGATTTTTTACAGATACGACGGGACATACAATATCCGGTAAAAAAAACGTGACTGTCCCGATAAATGCCGTCCGTCTGATCAGCCTCCTAAGTTCCGTGTCTGTGCTCAATCGGATGTGATTTTGTTGGAAGGATGTCCAAATTTTACATGCGACATTTGACAAATAACGTCGGACGTGCGATTTCGTTTTACGACGGAATAAAAAAAATCGTCGCACACCGCATCCGGTTTTATCTATCCAAGTAATATTGTGGATTTTTTAGGAACAACCTGAAATTAATTTTTCATAGGCATTAATCTATTAAAATCAGCAAAACAATAGAAAAATGAATCGAAAAATGATTTGACTGCACGTTCGATAAAATCTCATGCATTGGAGCACAGACACGGGCGTAAGGGGGCAATCGCCAGCTAATGAAGCGACCCCAAAAAGATATAAGTAACATTAAAACTGTTACGAGTTTTCCTTGCGATTATAATGTTTTCTTTTTTCTTGTTTAGTACATTGATTTCTGGGTTGAAACACACTGATATTTTCGCGGATTTGGAGATATGCGTTTTTTATTTGACGTCTTCAAGAAGTGTTAAATGCAGCTTAAATTTCAGTTTTGGGAAAAAAATAATCTGCTTAAAATCTAGAAATATCAGGATTTCTTCACAAATCGTATTATGTAAATGATAAAGTGTATAAAACTACTAAATAAAAAAAACAAGTAATCACATATTTTTAGCCGAAAAACGTGTAATTCGGCCGACGCAGATTCCTCGGGAAAGCATAAGCCGCGTATCTCGCGAACAAACTATTTACAATATCACTTTAGGATTGTAGGATTACTTGAAACAAAATAACTACTGCCAACTTATTTTTGTGCACCTACGAGAATGTTGTGAGCTACTTTAGTTTGTATCAATGTGTGTTTTTTTTTCCATTAATCACCATTGCATTACATCTAACATTAAAAATCTACCGCACACATTACAGATAATACATGCAATTCGTACATCAATACTTTCAAATGATTTATCACATACTTCCATTCTACCACTTTGATACACAGCTTCCGAAGTGGATTTTTCAAAGTAAGGCAATAAAATACACGTTGCGGACGATCGGGGATTACTTTTCCCGGTCGTCTAAGGGGACGTTTCGGTTGATTGCTTGCTCCGGCATCGGTTAACGATGGATCTTCCGCCCCTACGGTAGTTTGAGGCACTGTGCTAACAACAGGCGTCACCCCAGGAGATGTAGTTTTATGCACGGTTTCATCAAGCGCTGGCATCGATGACACATTGGCTGGTTTGTATTTATTCGTGTTGGCATCCATATTGTTCACATCAAATCATACAACCATTATCAATCAAACCAATCTAGGGAATTAACATGATCTTCTCAGCAAATTACGTTCTTTAAGCAAACACTTAAATGATTTTAAAATCATTTTATCCATTCACCAAACAACTCATGTTACACAACATAGTAACTCATATCTTCTAAAAAACAATGATATTCCACTTGCCAACTGTTGTCGTTGATCAACAAGGCGAACTCACAAAAAAAACCGCAGCGGTTTCCTCACAGATTTCTAACTTGGCCACGGAATTTACGATCCAACACAAATTTGCCTAGAGAGTACTGAGAGCAAAGCGCACCGAATGAGAACATGAGAGAGGAATTGGTAATCCTACTAGCGTATGAGCGATCCGCTACAACCACCGATTTTCACAAGATCTAAAGAAAGACTGATTTCTTGTTTGCTCATCGACATTCAACGCTCTGCTCAGATTCAGTCTTCTTTCTAACATTAGTACAAAAAACTGTATCTTATATGTAGTTGTGTATCATGAGATTTTAGTCCTCATTATTTGAATTCAAATGTCTTAAAACCTTGTTGAAGAATTTATGAAAACTCGAAAAACTTTCTACAAACACGAAATGGTTATAATGATTGATCAAGAAAATTAATAAAGTCTATTTATTTTGCAGCAAATAGCAACCAAAATAATCGTTAGTTGGTGATTTTGCTTAACCAAATACATGAATTTTTTTAGACTGGAATGCAATGCGACGTTTTCTTGTAGTGTGAAATAAGCGTGTCTAAAACTGCTGAGTGTCAATCGGCGTTTCACACGGCTTAAGGTGCTATTTTTGGATATTACACATGACGCAATGGCACGATGTCGTTTGTTACAATAAGAAAGGATATTTTTAAACATCATTCTAAAAAGCAGTTTGCATAGATTACATGAATGTATTGGAAAGGCTATTGCAATCGAAATGCATTTACATAAACGTTCATTTAGTTCATTTTTTGTTAAGTTATCTTGATTATTGCTGTGCCTAGCTAGAAGATGTTGCAATAATTTTTGTAACAATTGCGTGTTTTTGTTGAAAAAGTAGGTCAATTTTGTAAAAGAACGTACTTCAGCGTTTCAATGTATTTTTATGGTGTCGTGCCGGTGTGTATCAAAAATATAAAATAATTGCATGAATTTTACAGTGAAATATGGCGATAGCTTGCAAAGGCTGGTTTACTAATGAACGGTTTATCTTCCAGTGGCAAAATATCACCAGTGGCTAGGTATTTTTGAAGTTTCAAGAGTGAATTTTTATGGGGCATTCTAAACCAAAACAGGAACGAGAAACAAATTTACTTGTGAGCGGTGGTAGGGACCTTTGCATGTGGCCTCGAGACCCACGCTGACGCTTAGATTGCTTCAATTTCAAAAACCATGCCAGTAACAGCTTTATACAAGACTACATAATTATTTCACAGCATAATGTATCAATAGATCGGGTACTTCTTCCCACACGACTTCGGTTCCCTCCGATCTAGCATTGTACATTGCAATTTTCTTGTCGTATTTTTCTCCCAAGAATTGCATCATTTCCATTATCTCAAATTGTCTTACAGGGTTTTACAGTTCAATAAACGATTGTCAAGATGCTTAAAACAAAGCCTTCTTTTAAAAAACATAATTGGCTACCACTTGTAAATACATTTGTATAATTTGTACACTTTCCACATGATTTAAATAATTGTCTACTT
Organism: Anopheles gambiae; assembly: GCF_943734735.2. NCBI lineage: Eukaryota > Metazoa > Arthropoda > Insecta > Diptera > Culicidae > Anopheles > Anopheles gambiae. The sequence goes on from NC_064602.1 coordinate 51,646,586, forward strand.
TGATTGAATAGCTGTCAGATCTGGCACGAATTATCTAGATTCATCAAATAAACAAACAAAGAAAACGTTTTCAAAAATCATTTCATGCAATAAAAGAAGTTTTTTTTTTGTCTAAGTAAAAGCCACAAAATCTCATCAATTAATTTATATTCTATGCCAACATTGCATCTACCAAAACAAACCGTCTCGGATATGACAGCTATTCAATCAAAGTCTACAATTATTTAAATCATGTGGACAGTGTGCAAAATGCGGATTGACGTATTTACAAGTGGTCGATAATTATGTTTTTCAAATCAAGCATTGGCTCACGCTATGGCTCCAAACAAACCGCGATAATACGTCACTTTTGTACTATTTACGGTATATACCATATCGAATCTTGTTTAAAATGGTAATCTTACTTGTAAAACAAGATTTTAAGCATTGGAAATCCAGAAAGCGTCTTTACAGGGTTTTTTTTTATCACATGTTAGAAATATTTCGCACACTATATAGAGACGTTCGGCCCAATAGCAAGGCTGAACAAGGCGATCATTGCGTCATACTCTAGGTAGGGGAAAGCAAAATGGGCCTGTGGGGCAAAACGAGCACCTTCTATTTAAACATTATTTGACTACAAAGATACTTTCCAATGCTCAAAATGTATTCATTAGAGTGTTCTATGAACACCATGAAAGTTACATAACCCTCACATAACAAATAACCAAGAAAAATGCAAAATAAGGCTTAGTAGGATATTGATTTAATTTTTGCCACTTCGAAAATAAGCTTAAACTAGTGTCACAGGGTTGAAGTTTTTATTGGAAACACACGTCTGGATGGTTCGAGTTCAGATAATAGAGTGAGAGTTTATTTACAAGTGTATATAATAGTTCATGCTTTCGGGTTGGACAATACCCAACATCTGTCAAATGACAGTTCGACCCAACTAACCTACAATGACAGTTCGCTTCAACCAACACTCCGCCTCGAACTGGCTTTCCTAAATCGTAACCAGTCCTATTTCTTGACGCAATTTACTTAGTCTAATACGCGCAAGCAGCTTCGTCAACAAATCTGCTAACATGTTTTCTGTAGGACAGTATCTGATATTAATGACTTCCTTTTGCTGCAAATCGCGCACAAAGAAATAACGTGTCTCGATATGCTTGCTACGTCGCTCTATACGTTCACTATTAACCATTTTAATGCAACTTTGATTGTCCTCAAACACTTCTATAGGCTCTTTAATTTCTAGTCCTACTTCTTCTAGCAATCGTCTAACCCATATAAGCTCCTGACAACCTTCAGCTAATGCTACGAATTCGGCCTCGGTAGAGCTTAAAGCAACGCAGGTTTGTTTTCGAGAACCCCATGCAACAACTCCTCCACCTAACAGGATTAGAAAACCGGAGTTAGATTTTCTTGAGTTGGAGTCACTTGCCCAATCGGCATCTACGTACATTTGTACTTGTTGGTTTGTTGAACCTAGCTGCAACTTATGATCAATAGTTGCTATCAAATATCGCAAAACTCTTTTCGCTTCTATCCAATCTTGTTGAGTTGGTTTACTGGATTTTTGAGCTAATATTGATGTACTAATAGCGATATCTGGTCTAGTGTGCACGGCTATGTAAAGCAGACCTCCAATGAGACTAAGATAATTTTTGTTATCTGGAAGTGGCTCACAATCCCCCTCCTTCTGCTTTAAGTAGCCTAATTCAATGGGTACCGGAGTCATTTTGGCATTTTCCAGGTTGAATCTTTTCGCAAGTTTTTGAATGTATCCAGATTGTCCTAACTTGTATCCTTGCTCATCCTTTTCAATTTCAATACCTAGGAAATGATGAATATCCCCTAAATTGGTCATTTTGAAGTTGTTTTTCAGATGTTCCAAAATAGCTTCAAATTCACTATTTGTCTGAGTTATGATTATCAAATCATCAACGTATACCAGTACATAAGCAAAAGCTTGTCCGTGCTTTCTTGTGTAAAGGCAAGGATCTGAATTACATTGTACAAAATCAATTGCTTTGAAAGTAGAATCGACCTTTTGGTGCCAAACACGCGCGGACTGTTTCAATCCGTATAAACTCCTCCTTAATCGACATACCGTGTCTTTATCGCTTATAGCATACCCTTCGGGTTGTTTCATGTAAATGGTCTCTGCTAAATCTCCATTAAGATAAGCATTCTTTACATCAACGTGTTTAACAATCATATTTTTCTGGCTAGCTACAGTTAGCAGTACTCTAAAAGTAGTCTGTTTCATTACTGGAGAAAATATCTCATCATAATCTGTTCCGAATTTTTGTGTAAATCCCAGCGCAACTAGTCTAGCTTTGTAACGAGTTGTATTGTTATCCTCATTTACTTTGGTTTTAAAAACCCATTTACAACCTATTGGTTTAGAATCGGTTGGTAACTTGACTAAGTCCCAGGTGTTGTTATCAAGGAGTGATTGGTATTCCTCATCCATTGCCTCTCGCCACTTACTAGCATCTTCACTATGTAAAGCTTCATTTACAGTACGTGGATCATGCATTATGGCTTGGCTGGTTGTATGATTCGCAACTAATCCATGTAAATCTGGAGGATCAACAAGGGTCTCAGTTTCATGGTCTACACCAGAAATACAACGAACTGCTATTTCTGGTCCTACATAGTCGTTGTAACGTGTTGGTAACTTGTGAGGCCTTTCACTACGTCTTAAAGTTTCTGTATGTTGCGTTTGAGATGTTTCAACCAGGTTATCGGAAAGCGTAGGATCATAATCTAAACTAACAAACGTATTTCGGGTTTGTTCACTGTCTGGGAGCATCTCTTGATTGTGACTGCTACATTCGTTTATGAAAATAACGTCGCGACTTCTCATAACGTCTTTCCTTTCAGGATCATAAAACCTATATGCCTTAGCAGTTTCGTCATATCCTACGAGTATTACTTCCTTAGACTTCCTATCCCATTTCAATCGCTTTTGCTTTGGAATGTGTGCCATCGCTTTTGATCCAAACACACGAATGTGAGTGAGGTTAGGCTTGCGACCACTCCAAGCTTCTTCCGGAGTTAGATTATGCCCCTTCGTGGGTGATCTATTGATGAGATACTTGGCCGTTAGAACAGCTTCCGCCCAAAAGGGTTTGGGTAAATTTGCATCAAACAGCATGCAACGCGCTTTTTCTACTACTGTTCTATTGAACCTTTCCGCTAGGCCATTTTGTTCTGGGGTATACTCGGTTGAAGTTTGATGTTTGATCCCTAGTTCTTTTAACCTGTTTTGTAATAATTGGTTCGTATATTCCTTTCCATTGTCACTACGCAATATTTTTAGTTTGCGCCCGGTCTCTCTTTCCGCTTTGATACGAAAATCTTCAAAAGCTCCTAATACTTCCGCTTCTGATTTTTGTTTTAAGAAATATACAGCAACTCTTCTTGTTTTATCGTCTATGAACGTTATAAAATATCGCTTTCCTCCTAATGACGTTTCTTCCATTGGACCGCATATGTCCGAATGAACGATTTCTAATATATCTTCGGCTCGACTGCCTATTTTAGGAAATGGGAGACGACACTGTTTTCCTTTCGCACATATTACGCAATTTTCAGACTCAATCCCATTAAACGTTATACCGGATGCTAATCCATCTTTTAACATCTTTAAATTGCTATAATTAAGGTGTCCCATTCTTCTATGCCATGTAGCTGAATCTACAGCTTTAGATGTAACCGCCATCGCAAAACTATCTTTTCTCTCTTCTAACGGGAATAAGCCATTCGTAACGTCGTGACTACCGGTTGCAATAACAATGCCGTTTGGTCCAGTCACTTTTACTCCTTTGTTCGTAAAATGAACTTCTTTGCCCTGTCGAACTATTTGGCTAATCGATAATAAATTGTTTGATATTCCCGGGACATACTTCACATTTTCTACGTTAACCGTTGTGCCCTTTGGAATGCATTTTGTGTTAAACCTGATAGAGCCTTTCGCAATAACTTCCATCGCTTGTTTATCCGCTGCTCTTACAGTACCACTTGCCGCACACTCGTTTTCTAACAAATTACGATTGTTCGTGAAATGTTCAGACGCACCTGAATCAAAGTACCACGTATCGTTATTCGCACCACTCATTGTTCCCACTGTTCCCAGCACCATGCTTAACGAAGACGCATTCACTGTACAGTTTCGGGCAATATGGCCGAACTTACCGCAACGCCTGCACTTCGGTCCCTTTGTCTGCTTCGATGGTACACCTTGATGATTTCTCGGCTGCCATTGATGCTTCGTCGTTCCAAGAAAGACCGCCTTTTCAGATGACGCACTCGATTTGTATTCCTGCAGCAACTTAGCTTTTATGATATCGCCAGTTATCGCCGTTCCAGAATTTTCTAGCGCCATGATCATCGGCTTGTATTCATCAGGTAACCCGGCGAGAAGTAACGTGCCGATCCACTCTTCACTGATGTCGAAACCAATACCACGCAACTGGTGTGCTGTGCCCACTATGTCGTTCACGAAACTTTCCATAGACGCACACGATGCTAACGTTGTGTTGATGAGTTTCCTTAGAAGTCCTACACGACGCGTTAGTCCCGTATCCTCGAACGCTGCTTCCAGCTTCTTCCACACGTCCCGCGCATTTTCCGCATCTTTAACATGGACGTAATTGATCGGGTCCAACAGCAAAATAATTTTTGCTCTCGCTTTCCGGCACTTCTGCTTGTCCACTTTCGTCTCATCTTCCGGTTTTACCGCCTGCTACAGGTCCTCCAGCTCAAGGAAAGTTTCTACAGCAAACTTCCATGTTGGCCAATTTTCGCGACCAACAAGCCTTTCAATCGACGGTAAATTATTTGCAGAACTGGTAGCCATTTTGTTTTACTGCGTTGGGTCTGGGCCCATAACCTATGGAAACACACGTCTGGATGGTTCGAGTTCAGATAATTGAGTGAGAGTTTATTTACAAGTGTATATAACAGTTCATGCTTTCGGGTTGGACAATACCCAACATCTGTCAAATGACAGTTCGACCCAACTAACCTACAATGACAGTTCGCTTCAACCAACAGTTTTACATGATATGTTTTTAAAAATATGATATTTCTATGATTTTTTTCTGAAGAAAGCAAGTTATTTTACTAATACAAAAAATACAAAAATGCTTCACGTGGGGCAAAATCGGCAGATGCTTTTGATATATAGCGCTTGATGAAGCTATGGTGTAGTAGTTGTCACCTCAAAATTGATACAGGGTTTCTCAAGCCATTTCAATATGTCTGCCTCTGGGGTTGAACATATAATTGCTTAAAACCTAGTTAGCCCTTTTGGTACTAAAACTAACTGTAACTTAAGCAGCGGATAAGAAGAAAATATTTAAAACAAAAAATAAATTAAGAATAAAAGAGACATAATTATAAAGAATAACAAAGAGAAAAAACATAAAATTAGAAATTAAAATCGCGATAATGTTCATTGAATTGACGCAAACAAATTAGCCACGAGTCGTTAATGCCAAACGCTGTATTGCGGAAAGGTATTGCAAGAGCATACCGATTTCTTAAACACCTAAGTTGGGGAACATACCAACTAAGTTGGGAAAGCAAGTCTGGAGCATCTATATTCTCTCGTAACAAATTGCTGATAAATGACACACATGCTTTAGTTCGTCTAGATTCGAGGGTGTCGAGATTGAACAATATGCAACGATCACTGTATGACGGTAATGCGGTGGTGGAATTTCCAAAGAAGCGACGATATAAGCAGCTAGTGAAGCGCTTTTGCACGCCTTCGAGTTTGTTTTTCCAACCTGCCCTGTTAGTACAGAAGACAACAGAAGCATACTCAACAACAGGGCGCACTAGGGAACAATACAATGCCTTAAGGCACCTCAAATCCCTTTCGTCTAACATAACACCTAAATCGCGAACACCCCAAGTAGAAATTGTCAGGCGAAATGTGGGCAAAACAGGGGGGGGAGGGTAAAAATCTGCTCGATCCGTGTAGAAGAGCATCAAATGTATGGTGGTGTGTGTAAACGTCAAGAGTTCCCTCCGATCTAGCATTGTACATTGCAATTTTCTTGTCGTATTTTTCTCCCAAGAATTGCATCATTTCCATTATCTCAAATTGTCTTACAGGGTTTTACAGTTCAATAAACGATTGTCAAGATGCTTAAAACAAAGCCTTCTTTTAAAAAACATAATTGGCTACCACTTGTAAATACATTTGTATAATTTGTACACTTTCCACATGATTTAAATAATTGTCTACTTTGATTGAATAGCTGTCAGATCTGGCACGAATTATCTAGATTCATCAAATAAACAAACAAAGAAAACGTTTTCAAAAATCATTTCATGCAATAAAAGAAGTTTTTTTTTTGTCTAAGTAAAAGCCACAAAATCTCATCAATTAATTTATATTCTATGCCAACATTGCATCTACCAAAACAAACCGTCTCGGATATGACAGCTATTCAATCAAAGTCTACAATTATTTAAATCATGTGGACAGTGTGCAAAATGCGGATTGACGTATTTACAAGTGGTCGATAATTATGTTTTTCAAATCAAGCATTGGCTCACGCTATGGCTCCAAACAAACCGCGATAATACGTCACTTTTGTACTATTTACGGTATATACCATATCGAATCTTGTTTAAAATGGTAATCTTACTTGTAAAACAAGATTTTAAGCATTGGAAATCCAGAAAGCGTCTTTACAGGGTTTTTTTTTATCACATGTTAGAAATATTTCGCACACTATATAGAGACGTTCGGCCCAATAGCAAGGCTGAACAAGGCGATCATTGCGTCATACTCTAGGTAGGGGAAAGCAAAATGGGCCTGTGGGGCAAAACGAGCACCTTCTATTTAAACATTATTTGACTACAAAGATACTTTCCAATGCTCAAAATGTATTCATTAGAGTGTTCTATGAACACCATGAAAGTTACATAACCCTCACATAACAAATAACCAAGAAAAATGCAAAATAAGGCTTAGTAGGATATTGATTTAATTTTTGCCACTTCGAAAATAAGCTTAAACTAGTGTCACAGGGTTGAAGTTTTTATTGGAAACACACGTCTGGATGGTTCGAGTTCAGATAATAGAGTGAGAGTTTATTTACAAGTGTATATAATAGTTCATGCTTTCGGGTTGGACAATACCCAACATCTGTCAAATGACAGTTCGACCCAACTAACCTACAATGACAGTTCGCTTCAACCAACACTCCTCCTCGAACTGGATTTCCTAAATCGTAACCAGTCCTATTTCTTGACGCAATTTACTTAGTCTAATACGCGCAAGCAGCTTCGTCAACAAATCTGCTAACATGTTTTCTGTAGGACAGTATCTGATATTAATGACTTCCTTTTGCTGCAAATCGCGCACAAAGAAATAACGTGTCTCGATATGCTTGCTACGTCGCTCTATACGTTCACTATTAACCATTTTAATGCAACTTTGATTGTCCTCAAACACTTCTATAGGCTCTTTAATTTCTAGTCCTACTTCTTCTAGCAATCGTCTAACCCATATAAGCTCCTGACAACCTTCAGCTAATGCTACGAATTCGGCCTCGGTAGAGCTTAAAGCAACGCAGGTTTGTTTTCGAGAACCCCATGCAACAACTCCTCCACCTAACAGGATTAGAAAACCGGAGTTAGATTTTCTTGAGTTGGAGTCACTTGCCCAATCGGCATCTACGTACATTTGTACTTGTTGGTTTGTTGAACCTAGCTGCAACTTATGATCAATAGTTGCTATCAAATATCGCAAAACTCTTTTCGCTTCTATCCAATCTTGTTGAGTTGGTTTACTGGATTTTTGAGCTAATATTGATGTACTAATAGCGATATCTGGTCTAGTGTGCACGGCTATGTAAAGCAGACCTCCAATGAGACTAAGATAATTTTTGTTATCTGGAAGTGGCTCACAATCCCCCTCCTTCTGCTTTAAGTAGCCTAATTCAATGGGTACCGGAGTCATTTTGGCATTTTCCAGGTTGAATCTTTTCGCAAGTTTTTGAATGTATCCAGATTGTCCTAACTTGTATCCTTGCTCATCCTTTTCAATTTCAATACCTAGGAAATGATGAATATCCCCTAAATTGGTCATTTTGAAGTTGTTTTTCAGATGTTCCAAAATAGCTTCAAATTCACTATTTGTCTGAGTTATGATTATCAAATCATCAACGTATACCAGTACATAAGCAAAAGCTTGTCCGTGCTTTCTTGTGTAAAGGCAAGGATCTGAATTACATTGTACAAAATCAATTGCTTTGAAAGTAGAATCGACCTTTTGGTGCCAAACACGCGCGGACTGTTTCAATCCGTATAAACTCCTCCTTAATCGACATACCGTGTCTTTATCGCTTATAGCATACCCTTCGGGTTGTTTCATGTAAATGGTCTCTGCTAAATCTCCATTAAGATAAGCATTCTTTACATCAACGTGTTTAACAATCATATTTTTCTGGCTAGCTACAGTTAGCAGTACTCTAAAAGTAGTCTGTTTCATTACTGGAGAAAATATCTCATCATAATCTGTTCCGAATTTTTGTGTAAATCCCAGCGCAACTAGTCTAGCTTTGTAACGAGTTGTATTGTTATCCTCATTTACTTTGGTTTTAAAAACCCATTTACAACCTATTGGTTTAGAATCGGTTGGTAACTTGACTAAGTCCCAGGTGTTGTTATCAAGGAGTGATTGGTATTCCTCATCCATTGCCTCTCGCCACTTACTAGCATCTTCACTATGTAAAGCTTCATTTACAGTACGTGGATCATGCATTATGGCTTGGCTGGTTGTATGATTCGCAACTAATCCATGTAAATCTGGAGGATCAACAAGGGTCTCAGTTTCATGGTCTACACCAGAAATACAACGAACTGCTATTTCTGGTCCTACATAGTCGTTGTAACGTGTTGGTAACTTGTGAGGCCTTTCACTACGTCTTAAAGTTTCTGTATGTTGCGTTTGAGATGTTTCAACCAGGTTATCGGAAAGCGTAGGATCATAATCTAAACTAACAAACGTATTTCGGGTTTGTTCACTGTCTGGGAGCATCTCTTGATTGTGACTGCTACATTCGTTTATGAAAATAACGTCGCGACTTCTCATAACGTCTTTCCTTTCAGGATCATAAAACCTATATGCCTTAGCAGTTTCGTCATATCCTACGAGTATTACTTCCTTAGACTTCCTATCCCATTTCAATCGCTTTTGCTTTGGAATGTGTGCCATCGCTTTTGATCCAAACACACGAATGTGAGTGAGGTTAGGCTTGCGACCACTCCAAGCTTCTTCCGGAGTTAGATTATGCCCCTTCGTGGGTGATCTATTGATGAGATACTTGGCCGTTAGAACAGCTTCCGCCCAAAAGGGTTTGGGTAAATTTGCATCAAACAGCATGCAACGCGCTTTTTCTACTACTGTTCTATTGAACCTTTCCGCTAGGCCATTTTGTTCTGGGGTATACTCGGTTGAAGTTTGATGTTTGATCCCTAGTTCTTTTAACCTGTTTTGTAATAATTGGTTCGTATATTCCTTTCCATTGTCACTACGCAATATTTTTAGTTTGCGCCCGGTCTCTCTTTCCGCTTTGATACGAAAATCTTCAAAAGCTCCTAATACTTCCGCTTCTGATTTTTGTTTTAAGAAATATACAGCAACTCTTCTTGTTTTATCGTCTATGAACGTTATAAAATATCGCTTTCCTCCTAATGACGTTTCTTCCATTGGACCGCATATGTCCGAATGAACGATTTCTAATATATCTTCGGCTCGACTGCCTATTTTAGGAAATGGGAGACGACACTGTTTTCCTTTCGCACATATTACGCAATTTTCAGACTCAATCCCATTAAACGTTATACCGGATGCTAATCCATCTTTTAACATCTTTAAATTGCTATAATTAAGGTGTCCCATTCTTCTATGCCATGTAGCTGAATCTACAGCTTTAGATGTAACCGCCATCGCAAAACTATCTTTTCTCTCTTCTAACGGGAATAAGCCATTCGTAACGTCGTGACTACCGGTTGCAATAACAATGCCGTTTGGTCCAGTCACTTTTACTCCTTTGTTCGTAAAATGAACTTCTTTGCCCTGTCGAACTATTTGGCTAATCGATAATAAATTGTTTGATATTCCCGGGACATACTTCACATTTTCTACGTTAACCGTTGTGCCCTTTGGAATGCATTTTGTGTTAAACCTGATAGAGCCTTTCGCAATAACTTCCATCGCTTGTTTATCCGCTGCTCTTACAGTACCACTTGCCGCACACTCGTTTTCTAACAAATTACGATTGTTCGTGAAATGTTCAGACGCACCTGAATCAAAGTACCACGTATCGTTATTCGCACCACTCATTGTTCCCACTGTTCCCAGCACCATGCTTAACGAAGACGCATTCACTGTACAGTTTCGGGCAATATGGCCGAACTTACCGCAACGCCTGCACTTCGGTCCCTTTGTCTGCTTCGATGGTACACCTTGATGATTTCTCGGCTGCCATTGATGCTTCGTCGTTCCAAGAAAGACCGCCTTTTCAGATGACGCACTCGATTTGTATTCCTGCAGCAACTTAGCTTTTATGATATCGCCAGTTATCGCCGTTCCAGAATTTTCTAGCGCCATGATCATCGGCTTGTATTCATCAGGTAACCCGGCGAGAAGTAACGTGCCGATCCACTCTTCACTGATGTCGAAACCAATACCACGCAACTGGTGTGCTGTGCCCACTATGTCGTTCACGAAACTTTCCATAGACGCACACGATGCTAACGTTGTGTTGATGAGTTTCCTTAGAAGTCCTACACGACGCGTTAGTCCCGTATCCTCGAACGCTGCTTCCAGCTTCTTCCACACGTCCCGCGCAGTTTCCGCATCTTTAACATGGACGTAATTGATCGGGTCCAACAGCAAAATAATTTTTGCTCTCGCTTTCCGGCACTTCTGCTTGTCCACTTTCGTCTCATCTTCCGGTTTTACCGCCTGCCACAGGTCCTCCAGCTCAAGGAAAGTTTCTACAGCAAACTTCCATGTTGGCCAATTTTCGCGACCAACAAGCCTTTCAATCGACGGTAAATTATTTGCAGAACTGGTAGCCATTTTGTTTTACTGCGTTGGGTCTGGGCCCATAACCTATGGAAACACACGTCTGGATGGTTCGAGTTCAGATAATTGAGTGAGAGTTTATTTACAAGTGTATATAACAGTTCATGCTTTCGGGTTGGACAATACCCAACATCTGTCAAATGACAGTTCGACCCAACTAACCTACAATGACAGTTCGCTTCAACCAACAGTTTTACATGATATGTTTTTAAAAATATGATATTTCTATGATTTTTTTCTGAAGAAAGCAAGTTATTTTACTAATACAAAAAATACAAAAATGCTTCACGTGGGGCAAAATCGGCAGATGCTTTTGATATATAGCGCTTGATGAAGCTATGGTGTAGTAGTTGTCACCTCAAAATTGATACAGGGTTTCTCAAGCCATTTCAATATGTCTGCCTCTGGGGTTGAACATATAATTGCTTAAAACCTAGTTAGCCCTTTTGGTACTAAAACTAACTGTAACTTAAGCAGCGGATAAGAAGAAAATATTTAAAACAAAAAATAAATTAAGAATAAAAGAGACATAATTATAAAGAATAACAAAGAGAAAAAACATAAAATTAGAAATTAAAATCGCGATAATGTTCATTGAATTGACGCAAACAAATTAGCCACGAGTCGTTAATGCCAAACGCTGTATTGCGGAAAGGTATTGCAAGAGCATACCGATTTCTTAAACACCTAAGTTGGGGAACATACCAACTAAGTTGGGAAAGCAAGTCTGGAGCATCTATATTCTCTCGTAACAAATTGCTGATAAATGACACACATGCTTTAGTTCGTCTAGATTCGAGGGTGTCGAGATTGAACAATATGCAACGATCACTGTATGACGGTAATGCGGTGGTGGAATTTCCAAAGAAGCGACGATATAAGCAGCTAGTGAAGCGCTTTTGCACGCCTTCGAGTTTGTTTTTCCAACCTGCCCTGTTAGTACAGAAGACAACAGAAGCATACTCAACAACAGGGCGCACTAGGGAACAATACAATGCCTTAAGGCACCTCAAATCGGTGAAGCCCGAAGTCATGCGAAAAATAAGGCCAAGGTTTGAATAAGCTTTACCGATGACCAATTCAAGATGACTATCGAATGATAGCCTTTCGTCTAACATAACACCTAAATCGCGAACACCCCAAGTAGAAATTGTCAGGCGAAATGTGAGCAAAACAGGGGGGGGGAGGGTAAAAATCTGCTCGATCCGTGTAGAAGAGCATCAAATGTATGGTGGTGTGTGTAAACGTCAAGAGTTGCGGGTGCATTTTCAAATCAAAACAAACTGGTGTTGGAAACGGATGAAAGTGATTTCTTTTGCTTCGAACTTAAAGTTGTTTTTTTATTTGTTTTGCATAAAACCAAGTGAAAATGGATACGTCCAAACGTTTGAAGAAAAGTGGAGTGGCGAGCAAGCGTGCCAAAGCAATTTGGGAGCGCTTTGAAAAGGAATGGGAAGAGGAAAATCTTCCGGGAACAAGCAGCGGTGTCGATCAACAAGGTACAGGTGTCCCCCGAGATACGACTGTATTTGGGACCGAAAATATGTCCCAAAGGAAGGCGTAAGTCGAAATAGTCTTATGTCGAATATCTGTGAATATAAAGTTTATAACTGAAATTGAAGAGTCGGAATCTATGAAATTGTGTACTTTATTTAAAGTAATGTACTATAATGTATTAATTTTCCTCCAAAAGCCGTTTACATAATATAGATATTCAAGACCGGGGAGTTGTGGAATCTTTGGAAATGTGTGTATAACGGTTATCAGCCTAGAAATTCAAAAAACACATCAATTACTTCTCAATGACAACTTTTAACTGTCAAAATCATATACGTCGTATCTGCGAATCGTCGTAACTCGAGGAGGTCGTAACTCGGGGGATGCCTGTAAGTTATGTTTGTGTTAAAACAATGAAATATGAAAAACGCAAGCAGAGCAATAATTTGTTATTTAATATTATTACACATTACAGCTTCATCATACGGGAATGTGCAGCCAGATGCCGTAGAAGTTGCCGATATACCCATGGAATCAGAAGCAGCGGATTAAGTTTCTGATGATGATGAAGACGCTGATTGCTCGGTGTTGGAAGACGATTGGAGTGAAGGCGAATTGGAGGACGAAGTCAATGAGGATGAGTAATTTGATGCTGATGAAGCCCCCGAAGGCAATGCTTATGCTAGCAAGCTTAGGATATGGGCTTTAACTCATAAAATAACGCATTCTGCATTGAGTGATTTGCTGGTGTTGACTCGAGAAACTACAAATATTTCTCTTCCTAGGTGTGCAAAGACGCTACTGAAGACTCCGAAACAGGTGGAGAGACATTTTACGGCCGTTGGAGAAGGGCAGCTTTGGTACCAAGGAATACAAAGCACTCTCCAACAATATTATCGGTAAGAATAATATGACTGTTTGGAATGAACATGTGGTAATTTTTGGATTACTTTTTCGTTCTAGATCTGTACCACCAGTCATCAGATTGATAGAAGCTAATATCGCGGTAGATGGACTAGTATGCCCGGGATAAGGCAAAATGCAAGGAGGAAATGCCTTAAGAACTAGAACAGATTGTTGGTATTTCACATATAATTTTTACCCATTAAATTCATAAACGTTTACTCCTACATAGTTCATATCACAACTTGAATCACAGCTCATATTCCAACTGTATAAATGCCTAAATCATTAATTCAATAAAAAAACTTATATATATATATACTTAACTTATACATATATACATCATTCTTTTCTATAATTCTTTTTTACGTTTCACCGTATGTCGCAACCCTTTCACTAAACTTCGTGCTTTTCCGTGTTTTAGCTTATCAACTAGAAAAGTCTTCACTGTTTCGTGTGAAACCGTAGCTGTGTCATCTATAAAGCTAGTGCCTCCTACGAATTTAAATAAACTTATAATATAGACGTATTTTTCTAATGGAATCTTGGCTTCCGGAAACCCAACACCTGTAGAACTAAACTTGGAAAAAAAATCGCGATCGAATAACAAATCGAGTGTTATCGATAGTCTTTCTTGGACATTGTCGGTCCCTTTTAATGCACTTAACAAAAGGCAAATCGTCTTTGCCATGTATAAACTTTCATGTTTAAATTTTCTCTCCATTTCTTCTAACATGTCAAGAGTTTCCATTTTTTTGATTAGCGGATTCCTTTCCGAATTTGCGTCTTTGTTGCAGAGATTGTCTAAAACTAAGTTCGTCACAAATTATGTGTGACAAGCTACTTTGGACAGAATGTTCAACTGTTTTTCAATACGATCCAACTGTGATAAATTTTCAGTTGGATTGAGTTTTCTGTTGGGCTCAGGAAGGGACACAGAACAAGATCGTGGTGGTAAGGTAGGAGGATGCGATGCACTTTCGGTGTTAACCGGGACTTTCGGAAGAAACGTGACTAGAATTTGGCATCATTAAGGAAGAGGATCGTGGTGGTATGGTGGGCGAGTTTAATTTGAAAGTATTATTCGGATCGGAAGCGGTAGTGCTTATGGCTCGAAAGGAAATGGATTGCACCGGAAAGCTTTGCGTGGACAAGGATGTGGTTCGAGGGGGTGCGATGGGAAAAGGAATTGGTGAGGCTATGTTCATTTTTAAGATTAATTGAGGATTTGGTCGGGGCAATGAGGAGGATCGTGGTGGCACGGCAGGAGGTAGGGAATTTTGATGATTCTGGGATGGATAAGTAGGGCACTTTTCATTTTTCAGTAGAGATGATCCGGTTGAAATTGCTGCTTCAAGTTTTTTGCTCGACGGTTTGACTGGGATGGTGTCGCCTAGTTTTTCCTCAACATTATTGTTGAAATCCATTTTCCTAAAAGCATATGCAAATGTATTACTTTTATTAGCTCCCTAACGCTTCTCAAGCAAAACCGCGAGATAGTCAAGCTTTAACGCGGTGAGCTGTTCAATCAAAGGGTTTGCGTTCAATTCACCGTAAGTACACAAATTTACACAATACCAACCTGAATAATACGTCTCCTTCTCTCATTCACAGTACAACAAGCGAAGAAAGTAACAGATATACTGCAAGTAGGCGGTGGCGCGGCAGAGATGATGTTGAGGCACAAGCTTGTGTGAATTGAACGAACAGAATGTTTACAATCCACACATAACCCAACTTTTTGCCTGTTTTCAAGCCATCAGAACGAACTGACAGCGAGTCTCAATGTGTGCGTGTCATAGTGTTCATTTGCGCTTGTGTGCGTGCAATCTGGACCCCCCGTTAAGCTGAAATCGGTTGTGTGTCATTAGAAAAATGAAAAAAACTGCTCGATTTTCTACTTGGGACGTGACACCCTGTTGATAGCAGTGTTTTTAAGAACATAATTGTGAATAAGAGGGGAATGACGACGACAAAAAGATATGACGCTACATTTACTAGGACAGAGCTCTAAGAAGTTTGACGCACACCATGAAGAGAGGGAGTTAAGAAGAGATTGGAGTGCGCTGCAATCATCCTCTTGCATCACTGGAACAAATACTTTAATGTCATCAGCATATAGAAGGTGGTTAGGAGATGGGAGAATAAAACTAATATCATTTATGAATAACAGAAACAAGAGGGGACTTAGTACACTTCCTTGAGGGACACCAGAGGAATTGGAAAACGGTAAAGAAAAGGACGATCCGTAACTTACATGAAGATTTCTATTAGAGAGGTAAGACCCAATCCAGTGAACGACAGACGTAGATAAGCCTAATTTAGATAGCTTCATCAACAGTAGTTTATGATATACTCTATCAAAAGTAAATTTAATATCAGTATACACTGTATCAACTTGGTAACCTGTATCCAAGTACTGGAACAATTTGGATATGAACGACATAAGGCTAGAGGTAGTGGAACGTTTTGGGATAAATCCATGCTGATTAAACGTGATATACAGGGTTTTCGAGGATTATATAGACATGTTCAGCGAGTTGTAGATTCGTTCAGGCATATAATAGACTCTTTCAGCGAAATATAGAATTGTTCGGAAGTAGGCGTTGACATGTTCAGCTATTGTGTAGTGTTGTCGTTTGTTTTGTTTACACCCTGTGCCGCAGCATTCAATTTTTCATTCTTAAATACCATAAAAGTAGCAAATAATCATTCGCCAAGCTGTTTAATACATAAATTAGTTGAAACAAGCATATTTTTTCGAAAACCTCCTGATCCTTTGTTTACCTCCTGATGAGAACGATGCAAGTTACAGTCAAAGGGGTACAAAAGTGACAGCTCTACAGTATAACCGAACATGTCAACGCCTACTTCCGAACAATTCTATATCTCGCTGAAAGAGTCTATTATCAGCCTTACCGGCGAACTCGTTCGTTCCTGGGAACGTTCGCCGCGACGCTCATTTTCACTCATTTCATAGCCCTCTAGATCAAAAATTAGAAAACCGTATAGATTTTATACTGGCCAACCTAGTGGTGCAACCCTGTCCACTCATGAGCGTCGAACGAGTTCGCCGGTACGGCTGTATTATATGCCTGAACGAATTTACAACTCGCTGAACATGTCTATATAATCCTCGAAAACCCTGTAATATATAATATGTCAGGTATATACCAAATACTGCGTTTTTTTTCTTCAAAAAGTACTAAAATCCCTAACAGGCCGCAACGCCAAGTACAGGGCGTTCTGTTGTTTGTGCTGTATTGCAGGTGAACGATTTTTGTATGGCTCGCCGTGCAACGGTACGCGCTCCAAACATGTTTGAATGCATTTTTGACATTTAAGGTTAAATGATAAGTCTGAGTCTGTCTGAATTTTTGACAGCCTGTTGACCACAAGTAAAATAAGGTATTATAGTATAATACAGGGTTTGCGAGGATTATATAGACATGTTCAGCGAGTTGTAGATTCGTTCAGGCATATAACAGACTCTTTCATCGAGATATAGAATTGTTCGGATGTAGGCGTAGACATGTTCGGTTATACTGTAGAGCTGTCACTTTCGTACCCCTTGGACTGCAGCTTGCATCATTCTCATCAGGAGGTAAACAAACAGTTTTCGAAAAAATAAGCTTTTTTCAACTAATTTATGTATTAAACAGCTTGGGGAATGATTATTAGCTAATTTTAGGACTTATAAGAATGAAAAATTGAACCCTGCGGCACAGTGTGTAAACAAAACAAATGACAGCACTACAGAATCGCTGAACATGTCTACGCCTACATCCGAACAATTCTATATCTCGCTGAAAGAGTCTATTATATGCCTGAACGAATCTACAACTCGCTGAACATGTCTATATAATCCTCGAAAACCCTGTAATGCCCTAACGCTTTCTGCTGCATCCCAGATAGCAAAGCCGAAGGCCTTTGTATGGGAGCCATCGCGCTGATCAAGGCTCACTTTTTCGCGCGCATAAAGCAAAAAAGTGCGCGAAGGCGAAAAAAACCCGAAAGCGCTTCGTGTCCTCTCTCGTGTTTCTAGTTTTATTCTCTCTCGCATGTCATCACTCTCTCCCAGTTTTTCGGATTGAAATGAGAATTCACTCTCTTGATTTGGTTGCGGCAGTCTAGCTGCTTCACACTCTTTATTCTCTTCTTTTTGCAGTTCCCACAAGAGGATTCACACATGTGTTCTCACATACTTACATACACACACACGGTGGTTGGAAGCTTGGTGCGGCTGTTTCCAATTCTGCCTTTTCTTCTTCCCTCTTCACACCGCGCTGGAGCCCGTGGTGGTGCGCGTGTTCAGCCTGCTTGGTTCAGGAAAGATGTCATCAGATTTGGCGCGCCTCAACCGCGGTGTTGTATGAAGGCTGTTGATGAAAATACACAATTAATAGACACACTTTGTTAAAAATATTACACTTCATTTAAAGATGTGACAAACTTACCTTTGTGCTTGAGGATCAATTGAAACTTGAACGCCTGTGCACACAGTGTCACACTTTTTAAGTAGTTTGAGGAACAGCTAGCGGTAGCAGCACACATCTGAAACTTGTAATGTGCAAAACATTGCATATTAGAATAATATTAGAATTAGAATAAATGTCACATAGCACTAGACACTTAGAAAAAGACACTTACCCAAACAATTAGATGATAAAAATTCGTCCTCCGATGAAGCAGAAAGAACACCGCGGATGGCGCAGTATGGAAAGTGTTTCACGCAGGAAAAATAGTTCACGCAGCACACAAACACACATTCTCACATCCACGGTTCAGAGCACACTGAAGTCGCTCTTTGGCTTGGATGGAAAAGAGCAAACACCCTGATGAGTGCGATGGAAGAAAATGACGTGTGTTCAACAGGGATGGGTAGAATCCAACACACGAAGTGTGCAGGAGAATTCTCTTCGTGTGGCAAGAGAGAATTGACTAACACCCTGATGAGCGAGAACGCAACAAACGTTGTGGAATGTAGAAACGGGATAGGAATAGTAAGCGAAGGCAGTTTGTGGACATAAGGGGGTTGAAACTGGGAGAAAAAAGCTTCGGTTGCTACTTCCCAACCAACCAAGCCGAGCTCTTTCGAAGCAAATCCTTCGTGATGAGCGAGAAAGCATGTCACGCATCTCACGTGTTGCCATGCGAACAGCTGCGCGTGTAGATGTGTGAGTGCGCGGAGAAAAATTGATGGATGACGAATGGAGGAAGGGGAGGAGCTTCACTCTCTCGAAGCATTTGAAGGGGGGCCGAACGCTCTCTTCACATTTTGCGAAGAATCAGTTCAACTCAAACGCTTGGCAAAGAGGATATACTACTTTGAGGCACTAAATATTTCAGGCAATGGAGTCGTGGTCTATTAGTATTAGTATAAATTATTTCCCTTACCCCATTTATGAATTAATTTAAAGGAATAAACATTAATCTGAGTAAAATTTCCAAAGTCACTTTTAGCAAAAAACTTTTTCCAAATGTGTTTTGAAATTCTGAATCGATCTTGTAAAGACGGGTTTTTCATACAATGCGTACTTTTTAAGATATTTGGAAAAGTACGGTTCATAGGGTGCGCGGATGATATACTAGCAATGCTATTCCAATGAAATGCTATTCCGCTCTATCAAATTTTCAGCTGAGCGATTTTGTCTGTTTACGTTAGAACCGCTCCATTATTATTGCGCCTTTTACGTCCTCACGCGCGAATTCACAAATAGTTAAAGTGTTAGGCCCGCTTGTGATGAACAGTAGATCCACCATGTACCATGTTTCAATTCTCTGATTAAATCGCACGTAATAAATAAAATTAAATAGTGCTTTAATATCTCTCCTTCCAATTTCAATTAAAAACACATAACCACTGCACATAAGGTAGGAAGATAGATGAGAGGAGGAGGAGGAGGAGGGGCTATAAACACGTACGTAAATAAAAGGGGGCAGGGCGCGCGTGTGAGCGAAACGCGGCAGCAAACGAGAGAATTTTTTCTTTCTCTTTTGTAACATTTCGGCTAAACACCCGAGCTTAACTTCGGTAGGAACTGCCTATCAAAGTTGGTACACCTTCGGTAGAGAACTTCTATCGAAGCTATATCGAAGCAAATTTACTTCGAAAGAGCACGGTTTGGTTGGTTGGGTTGGGATGGGCCCACATCGACTCGCAGGTCGACTCGCGCGATCGCGACACGAAGCCGAAGCGAAGACGGTTATAGTGCGAAGGGTATAAGTACAGGTGTGAGGTACGCTATCGCCCTTTTTCTATCGTTATCGGAATAAAGACACGTTGTTTATAGCTTTTTGTCATAACCTTGAATTCGAGGAGCGTGAGCTCGAAATCACGCGGTAATTTGCTCTACAGGATGCGTGCATACCGAACCAGGCGGAAAAGGCAGTAGCGTGACTGGCCGATACGGACCGTGTCGGTATGGCACCTGGGGCGCAACGCGATGGCGGCAGCATCGGGTACCCTCGATCCAGTCAGCCCCCCTTTACACCAACGGGAAGCCGTAGGAGTTTTCCCCCGCACTACGATCCGACGTGGATGTATGACCACCGAGCAGCGCAGGAACAAGAATACGAGGCGTGGCGGCGTGCGGAGGAAAACTCCTTTACAAAGGATCGCGAAAACCATCATCCCAGACGACACCATCTTGAGTCAACCGACGTACAAAATGGTGGTCCAAGTCGCGTGTCTACATCCTTAAACATGGGTCTCAGAAGTACAGCGTTGAACCAAAGCCATGGAAATGCACGTCAAGCTATCGGAAACGATCTACTAGCTTCGAGGAGACGTTAGGTGTGCTCGAGATAGAATTTGGAAGGCCGGAACTGATCGTTGACAGCAAGATCGAAAAGGTGAGGAATGTAATAACTCGGACCTTTGTGATATTATGCTCAACACTGAACAGAACCTTCTTGTTTGTTTCTTAGTTCATCACTGTCCTGATTTCGGACACGATGCGTTCTATTTATTAATTTCATTAGTTTCACGTTAGGCGAGATACCTGAAGCCGTTTTGCCAAAGTTGCATTTTGTTGTGGGAACCGAAATTGTCATCGGTTCCCTGTTATTTTGTAAGGTGGCAAAAGGTGGGAACCATTCGATAAAGTCGCGGACACGCGTCTCTTATTGCATACTGCAGCCGCAGTCCGTTTTGGCGTTAGCTATTCCGGTACTGGGCAGTGCGTGTGCGTATCGAAATTAGACCTGTCTAGACGGTATGGAATGTTCGTCACACCTCACCCCTTTTTAGAGACAAATTTTTGATTTTTGAAAATTTGGCTTCAGATACCTTTCCTTGTTTCTTGAATTTATACTTAAGTATATGAGTACATTATATTTTTATGTTTATTTTATAGTTTTCTTATCTCTTAACTAGTCTAGATATGTGTACTACTTGTTCTTTGCTATTTTTACCTTTTATAGTGGCGTTAGCTTGATTTATTTTTGTTACTATGTAGGGTCCACTATAGACTGGTTCTAATTTATGTCTATTTTCTATCTTAAGATATACTATATCGTTTATCGCTACGCTTATGTTCCTTTCATCTAGTAGGCTGTTTAATAGTATTGTTCTTTTTATTTTTTCTTGTTCTAAAGTTTTTCTTACTGTATCATGGGCAATTTGAAGGCGATATTTCAACTCTTTTTCATATGCATCTATGTTGTATAATGGTTCCGTTTTGTTAATATTGCAGAATTCAAATGCATTCAGCTTTTTCCCGAAAACAAGTTCAAATGGCGTATAATCGTGTAGGTTATTTGGTGTGGTATTATAGCAAAAACAGTAAAAAGATAGCCACTCATCCCAATCGTTACTGCGCTCGTTTCCAAAATTTCTTAAATACTCATTAAGGCACTTGTGGTTTCGCTCTAAGGCTCCGATCGTTTGGGGGTGGTAAGCTGTTGAACATTTGCGATCAATTTTAAGCAATTTACAAACCTCGTCAAAAACACCTTTATATTCTGTTCCTTGATCAGTTTTAATACATTTCATGGGTCCGTATATAAGTATGCATTTATTCACAATTTCTTTAGCGATTGTAGAAGCTGATTTGTCTGGTACTGGAAAAGCCATAACATATTTTGAAAGATCGCATTGCAGGGTAATAGCGTAGTGATTTC
This sequence comes from Anopheles gambiae, assembly GCF_943734735.2. Lineage (NCBI taxonomy): Eukaryota > Metazoa > Arthropoda > Insecta > Diptera > Culicidae > Anopheles > Anopheles gambiae. Next base: position 51,668,220 of record NC_064602.1, read on the forward strand.
CTGATTCTGTTATAGGAAAAGGTCCTATAGTGTCTATAGATACTACATCGAATGGTTTATTTGGTGTTGTTGTAACGATTGCAGGGGTTCTCAATGGTATGGCATGTTTGTTTATTTTGCAGCTTAAACATTGTTTAACATAGTCTGTAATTGTTTTTTTCATGTTCGGCCATGAATAAATCGATTTTAGTTTTTTATATAGTTTGTTGATTCCGACGTGACCTCCCGTAGGCATGTCGTGGTATCTTTTAATCAACATGTCAATATCAGTTTTCTTATAAACCTCGACGGGTTTGTCATAGATTATTACGGCAGTGTTCTTAAGAACAGCGTTGCCAAAGTTTTTAAAATCTTCTTTACTAACGTATTTAAAAATGTCATCATTAGCTTGTATTGCGACACATGTTTTACCTCTCGAAGGGTTATCTTTTTCATTATTCTTGCATCTTTCAGCAATTTTATTTTTTTGGGCAGGCCTGCCATCAATGATTTTTAATACCCTTTCTAATTCTTCTTTCATGTTCGTATTTATTGCGAGTACTTCCTCTTCGGCAAGTCTCTTACGAAATCTTTTATCGTAGGTATTCAAAAATAGGGTTTTTCTATTTTTGTCCGGGTGAAACGTTAGTTTAGGTAGATCGAATGCTTCTAAACTATTTGTTGCATCATATACATGGAGTTGATCAGGCTCCTTGATGTGAATTAACTCAGTTTCTTGTTTCTTTTGTTTCATAGCCCTGGTAACTATGTGCATAGCGTTCAATCTTTCCGATGTGACCGGAATTCTTGATAAAGCATCTGATACAACGTTTGATTTACCCGGGACGTATTCAACTTCGTAATCGTACTCCTCTAGATCCCATCTCATTCGTGTCAGTTTTGATGAGGGGTTTTTCATTGAAAATAAGTACACCAACGGGCGATGGTCTGTACGAATTTTAAATTTCCTACCATATATGTATGGTCTGAAATGCTGAACTGCCCAATGTATCGCAGTTAGCTCTTGTTCTATAGTTGACTTGTTGGATTCTCCTTTCGTGAAAGCTTTGCTAGCGAAAGCTATGGGGAGTTCCATATCATCGTATTTTTGAGCTAGTACGGCTCCACAAGCTATTTTAGAGGCGTCGGTTATAATAACAAAGTCTTTAGTATAATCCGGAAATTTTAAAATGTGTGGTGATAGTAATTGGTTCTTAAGGGTATCGAAAGCTTGTTGACAAATTTCGTTCCAGTGGAAAGTGGCGTTTTTTCTTAACAGTTGATTTAAAGGGTGTGTTATTTCTGCGAAGTTTTTGATAAATCGGCGGTAGTAATTACAAAAAGCGACAAATCTTCGTACTTCGTCACTATTTTGTGGTACAGGATATTTTAGGATTATCGAGTACTTTTCTTTGTCTGGTTGTATACCTTCCTTTGAAATGTTGTGTCCTAAAAATGTCACTTCGTTTTTGAAAAAATTGCATTTGGAGGGGTTAAGCTTTAGATTATAATCACGCAATGTTTCAAACACCTTGCGTAAATTTTCTATATGTTGATTAATAGAGCACCCCACGACGATGATATCGTCTATGTACAAGAAAGCACATTGTGGTGGTAGTCCGCTTAAAGCGATGGACATCATACGTTGAAAAGAATTTGGACTAATATTGAGCCCGAAAGGTAGCCTATTAAATTCGTAGTGCCCTGTATCTGTTGAAAATGCAGTGTATTTTTTTGAATCCTTGTTTATCGGAATTTGGTGGAATCCTGATTTTAGGTCTAACGTTGAGAAGTATTTTGCACGGCCCAATTTATCTAAAATATCATCTATGCGTGGTAAAGGAAATTTATCGGGGCTAATTATTTTGTTCAGCTGACGATAGTCTATGACCAACCTCCATTTGTTGTCGTTACCGGTTCTTTTTGGTACTAAAAGGATGGGCGAATTATATGGTGAAACAGAATTTTGAATTATGTTTTCATCAACCATTGATTTTATTTGTTTGTTTATTTCATCTTTTTGAGATTCTGGTATTCTGTAATTTTTGACATAAATTTGTTTATTGTCATTTACCGTTATATTCTGTTCATAAAAATTATTGCAAGTTAAAACGTCATCTTTTAAGCAAAAAATGTCATTATACTGTGAACAAAGCTCTATTAGTTTTTTAGTTACTTCAGTATCTTTAGTGTTGATGGTTATTTGCTCTTGAAGCTTTTGATTTCTGTTGTTGTTGCTGTGATTGTTGTTGTTATTGTTTGCCTCTTTAATGGAAACGTAATAAAAATTCTTCAGTGGTTCCAAACTGGGGAGAAATGATTTAGGTAATACAAAATCATTTTCGGTTGTATTGATGAACTTTACGAATGGACGGTTTATATTTATGATTGAATTAGCACAGAAAATTCCGGGGGCTATCTCTTGAGATAGTATTACACTATCCTCATCTATTTTTATTTTATTTATGTATTTTATGCTTTCACATCTAGCAGGGATAATTATTTTATTTATTTTGTTGTTCGCGATAGGAATAGAAATTCTTTCAAAATTTATCTTAATATGAAGAAGCCATGATTCATAGTCTATGTGAGAATTATTGTTTTCAAAAAAATCTCTGCCAAGTATGCCATCTACCTGTATTGGGAAATTTTCGTCAACTATATGAAAAGTTTCAGCAATGTTATATCCACCTATTTGTAGAAAGCCGTTTGTTGTTCCTATTGTTGTAAACGACCCTTTTCCAATGCCTTGTATGTAGCTTTGTTCGTTAGGGTTGTATGCTTTGTTGTTTTTTATACTGTTAATTTTGATTATTGATATATCTGAACCACTGTCTACCATCAGTGATAGCGCGCTCGTCGACATATCACTCCCAAGTAATACGTAATTGTCAGTGGTTCCGTTTATGGTGTATACTATTTTGGTGTGGTTTCTAAAAAAATATTCGTGTCATTTTGTTGGTTTTGGGCTTCAACTGGCCTTGATTCTTGTAGGTAAGCGTTGAAGTGTGGTCTGTTATTCAGACTCGTACCTCTATAGCCCTGATTTCTTTGGAATCTCTGGCTTTGATACTGGCCGTTGTTTTGGTATTGGTTTCTTTGGGAATTTCCTCGAAAATTTCCGCGATAATTTCCTCGAAAATTTCCTCTATTATTGTTTCCTCTTCCGTTGTATCGGCTGTTATACCTGCCTCTCTGCTGAAAGTTTTGGTTGAAGTATTGTGGCTTTGCGTAGAGCACCTGCGCTGGTGTGTAATTGATCTCATTTTCCTGAAATTTTGTTACTGCTTCGCTTAGCTTCGAGAAGGATCCTGCTTTTAGGATTATTTTTGTTTCATTGTTTCTTGATTTATTTATTAAAGTTTCTATCCCTGCTTTTGTGGCCATTCGATTTGCAGTCTCTACAGGAATGTTTTCGGTGATATATAGGGATCGTAGTTGGTTTGTTATTTTGCTAATATTGTCGCAAAGTTCGGCTACGTTCCCTTTTGACTGTATTGATTTAAGGTTGGAAATTAATTGGTCAGTTGTGACCGTAGATACACAATGTTGCTTGAGTGTTGTTATAATTTCTGAGAGATTTTGGTTATCGTTTACTATTTGTCTAACCGTACCCGAGAGTCGTGTCTTGACTAAACGCGAAATTATATTTTCTGCCATATTTTTTTGTTCCTGGGTAGCTGATGCAAATTCATCTTTAGTGATAGAATTGAATAGTTCAATTGCGTCGATGAAGGAATGCAGTGTTTCTGGGGACCCATCATACATCGGTATGAGGGTTGTTCCTAATTTAATGTCTACCTTAGCCATTTTGGTATTGATTTTCGCCTTTAATTTTGATGTAAATTTTAATGCATACACAATAGCTGG